>NW_004797784.1:570450-572913 GCF_000002075.1 Aplysia californica
AACAACAACAACAACAACAACAACAACAACAACAACAACAACAACAACAACCAATAATAATAATAATAAGCAGCAGCAATAATTAATAGAAATGCTGTACGCATTTCCTTATTTTCTAAATGTTGAAAAAAAGCAAGAGATGTAATGTCACATAATACTAGTTATAAAAGAATTGACTCAGTGTTTTTTTCTCTACCACCGTTTGTTTTCAGGAATTAGAATATTTGAAGCTGTTAACAACGATATTTACGCCTTTCTCAATCTGAGAGTTAACAAAGGGTAATGAAAAAGTTACACGCCAGGTGGGAAGTGAATTTGAAACATTGTTGTAACAAACCACGGTCATGTGACTGCTGGGTCTGAAACTCTTGGGCTTAGTTTGCTGAAAAATATGCGTAGCTCACCCTCTTCTATTTGGTGATTTCCTATCGATAATTGAAGAGAAATTAGAGTTCATGAAACTTATTAAAAGTTATGCAGCATGAGTATACGCAGCCGATATGGCAGATTAAGAAACTGTAACAAAATTGTTTCTTTTTTTTCCAAATACTTGGCTTAGTGCATGTGGACATCTAGCCAACGCTATGTACCCTTCCCTGTGTCCACACCATGTCACTACCTTAGAAGTACAAAGTTCTGTCTGAAACTTTTGGCTGTTTTGAGTTACTAAGACCATGAGGTCAGAAACCATGTGTTCTATCTGCTCTATCAAAATCGTAAGATTATTCGGAGTCGTTATCAAAATACAGGGTGATAAAAAAAACCCAAACATGTACAACGTTTTTTTCTAAATGTCTCGCACAACATAATTTGTACTAGACTGTTGTAATTTGGAACAGATATAATTCATTCAAAAGGAATTTGTTTGACATAAAATTCACAAAGAAGAAACTTATTTTCGAAAACGGAAATGGCGTTTATAAAAACTACCTATAAATGCAAAATGCACCCATTTAAAAGATGTAGTAAGGAAAGTCATGGAAAGATTGGGTTTTTTGGTTTTTTCCTTTCCATGATTTTTTTACGAGCGCGTATAATCTAATCTTTCCATCTCTGTAACCTTTAAATAATATTTTTTTCTCCTACAGAGTTTTAAAAAATGTTAAAATTCAGGAATTCCAAGAAGCAATGGTCTAAATGACACCCTGCTTTGGACTCGACACATTTTAACGCGCAGTTCGTAATGTTCAGTGAGTACTCAAAGCCACACAAACAGTACACAATAACAGTGTGGAGTTGTTTGTAGAGACAATATAAGGGGGAGGGGGGGGGTTGCCCAAATAGACAGCACTTGTGGAGTTGATATAGCCTGAAAGGTGAATATGGGCTTTGCCAAGGAACAAAATGTCACAGAGGAAATTTTCACGCATTTTCAAGACGATCGAGGAATCATGAACACATTGCTGTCCTCTGATAGCTTCGCGAACGGGAAAATGGCATACAGTTGTAGATGAAGGTCTTCCTTGAGAATGCAGACTGTTGAGATGTAGGAAAGTCATTGCTGCAGACATTGTCTATGGACGTCTCATATGGCTCATCTACTGACTTCTGCACCCTGGTGACGTTAAAAGGGATGCGGACGGTATGTGTTTGACCTGAAGTGGTCGTTTCGTCTGGGAATTAGGTCCTAACTGAATGACCACTTTCACCCTTGACATCAAAGAATGCCTTAAAGGCACTCTAACATTATTTTCGTGCCTTGTGCGAAACTTATGAAATGAGTTGGTGGTGAGGAAATGTTCACTACAAAAAGCTCTCTGCTCTTTTCTAATCTTAACCATAATCTCAGCAGGCCAAGGAAACTTGAGAGAAACTATCTGCAAACTTCTGTTTCCCTTTTAGACTGCTGTAATTTGCAATACGGTCCAATTGTAGGGATTTTTAGTGGTAGGCCTAATGCGAACTGGTGCGTCAAGCTACAAAAATGGGGACATAGCTGAAAATGGGTTGTTTTTGTGCGCGCTATGTAAAGCAAAACTGTTCTGTGGATTTATGTAAAATGAATATCAGACAAATTTCTTTTGACTTCCAAATGTTGAGTACAAATTTGAAACGCAAAACCTCAGTGTGGAGGAAGATATTAACCAAAAAAGTTATAAAGGTTTGTTTTTTTTTATCACCCTGTACTCAAAGAATTGCCTTCGAAAAAGCTTGACATGTTGTGTAACTCAAAATCTTAAACGTCACATTTCTAAAAACTGGGTACTAAGCAGACAGAACTTTATTATTTTAGGGTATCGATGTGTCAGACGCTATGTGCACCCTGTTCTATCCCCTCACCGAGTGATCTGGTCCCTGAACTCCAGACTTTGGGCTGTCCAGCGCACCTGCTCACCGCCCAGACCACTGATGAGCGTTGTGGCAGCCTCCATCTTTCGCCGGCAGTTGTCTGCGTCGTCCAGCAACTCCTGAGGAATCAGTCATACAGTTTGTTTGAGTCAGTCCGACAGATCAGAAAGTTTG
>NW_004797785.1:0-1382 GCF_000002075.1 Aplysia californica
AGAGAGAGAGAGAGAGAGGGAGTAGATAGTAACAGGGAGAGAGACAGAATAGATAGATAGATAGATAGACAGAGAGGGAGAGGGAGAGAGAGAGAGAGAGAGAGAGAGAGAGAGAGAGCGAGAGAGAGAAAGCGAGGGAGGGAGATCGAGAGAGAGAGGAAAGAATCTCAGAGCCTAGATAACATCATGACCTCAACAAGGTGTTAACGGAAGCGCAGATAGGAGACTACCGTAAGGAGAAGAGAGACACAGCTTTGTTGTGTGTATTTAAAGCCTCTTTCAGCACTGTAAGATCATGAATCATAATATATAAAAGGCAAGATCTACGAGTTAATGTCCATTTCCGATAAGAACGAGTCAAGTGGATGGAGAGCCTTCGTGAAAACTTCCCAGGCAGCCAAAGATCATGAGAAACTAGAGTGGATTCGACAGACAGACAGACAGACAGACAGACAGACAGACAGACAGACAGACAGACAGACAGATAGACATGATAACTATATTTTTGGTAAGTGTTTACGGCGCTCGCAACTGCATAAGGTCATATGGGCGCGCGGGACACATTTAACAGTTTCAGTTGGCAGGAAATTTTGATTTTTTTTGCCCGGGGTAGCGGCCGAAGCCCACTCTTATCGATTTTGGACCACCAAGGGATCTTTAACGTCAGCAACTTGCACACGAGACTCCGAGATAGATTTTTCGCCTTTATTGTCTGAGAAGGCTAGGTGTGTAGATGTTTCATACCAGAAGATCAGAGGTGTAGCTGAAAGACAGCAGTAAGGAGGAGCCAAGGAGTAGCAGAAGAAAAGCTGCAGAAAGAGTTAGGAGCCCAGAGGAGGGGGCAAAGGAGGTGAGGGGTGGGGGCAGAAAGAGGAGACGAAAGCAGAAGACAGAACATTGCTAGAGAGTAGGAAAGGGGGTGAAAGGAGACAATTTTAGATTAGAAAACCTTTCGGTCGCTACCCGGATTCGAACCCGGGACCCTTGAATGAGAGGCCAACACATTAACATCTAGGCCCACGAGAGCAACCTGATCAAACTCTTTTTTCACAACCACACAAAAAGCAAAAATCATCATTATAATTGGTCGCTTTTAAGGACGACGGGACTAACCCAGATTTGGGGTTTCCAGAAATCTTGACTTTCACCAAAAGTAGGCATTGCCCTAACTTATAGGAGAAGTTTGGTTTCATTGGTGCGTATATATTTTGCTTGGTTAAAGAATCTCTCCTTGTCTTTTAAAGAAACTTGACTTAGGGGCAAAACCTTTACTTTCGATTTTCTCAAAACAGCGTTTTTCGTGACAACCCCTTGGTGCTTAAAAGCAACCAAATTGTATGAAGCAGCCATCTCGTCAGTCTATATCCACGGCGTTTGCTCCC
>NW_004797785.1:4648-6567 GCF_000002075.1 Aplysia californica
AGAGAGAGAGAGAGAGAGAGAGAGAGAGCGGAAAAGGGATGAGAGAGGTGTGGTCACGTAGGCCGTAAGACTATAGTTCTCACCAACAGCGAGTTAGGCTACCGTACTCGTAATCGTAAGTTTGCGAGTTCGGGGGTTCGAGCCTCAGCTCGGTCCGACGTTGTGTCCTTGGGAAAGGCGCTTTACATGAACTTCCCACTTGGCTCAGTCCTATCAGAGACGGACGTTAAACTAGGAGGTCCCGCCCCTTAAATAACCTAATAGTGTTGATAGGGGCGTTAAACATATACCATTTCACCATTTTCACCAACATCGAGCACACCCCAGTCTTACGGTAATCCAACTAACATGACCATGATGACACTTTGGCGGAGCGCGATGTTCAGATTTTGAAGGCCCAAAATGCTATCAAGTGGAAAGCGGACGAACACACGCCTGAAAGCGAGAGACCATTCGTAGCGCTCGAATAATATAATGTATTCAATACTCATTTGAACCAAAAGAGGACATTAACATGTTCTAATGCACAGTAGAATTGTAATTGCAAATGGGCTTATTCATCAATGTCATGCTCATAACTGTGCCTGAACTGCAATAGGGAACTGCTGATTTTTTTGTCCCAATCCTTACTATCGTCATTTCCCCTCTACTTCTTTTGTATGTTTGTCACACTCTTGTGACCCGCTATTTACGAGGTGCCTTGATAGTCGAAACAGACTTTATGCTGTTGAAACTAGAGAGGTGAGCAGAATAAGCCGTATTCCCTGTAAGGACTTCTCTGTTGACATCCACACCTTGGCGTTCATATGACCTTATGCAGTTGCGAGCGCCGTAAAACCTCTACGAAAACTAAAACTAAAGAGAGTGGTTAGAGAAGGCCATGACGTGGACTAGAGGTGGGCAAAATCCGGATATTCTATAAGGATAACCGGATAATTCTCAGTGAAACATTATCCGAATTCAGACTCTTAACTCTATTTCCTGACCCGTTTGCCGAAGTGGGTGCACCCATTAGTTGAAGTGATGCTGCTAACCCGTTTGTCGGAGTGGTTCGTAACCCGTTTGCCGGAGCGGTTCATGTCATATTATTTGCACGAAGAGGAGCACTAACATATTATCCGGATTTTGCTAAAGCGACTCATTGCCCAGCCCTAAATGTGGACACATTCCAAGACGTAAGTCCTCTCGCGGGACAAACAGCGGAAATCAACAGTACCACAAATGGACTGATAGGATCCTGACGTCCACTGCTGACCACTAACCACACAGCACAGGGACAAACTTCCGGTCAAACTGACTCAAACTCTCTTGACCGATGACTACTGGATAGGTGGGAAATTGTTTTAAGTTTTAGTAAGAGTTTTACGGCACTTGCAACACAATAAGGTATAAGTGCTGAAGATTAGAGGTGTTACAAGAAAGTAACAAATACAAAAAGGAGGAGGAGAGATAAAGACGGTAGGTGTTTGATAGGAAAGAAAAAGCAAACCACACTAGAGCATCCGCCAACCAACCACGTGAAAGGGTATGTGTTTGAATCTCCCGCTCCTATCGACATGATTTAGACAAAAATTTAAAAAGCGGACAGCTTCTTTTTAGTTTTAGAAAGAGACTTACGGCGCTTGCAACACAACAAGGTCATATTAGACAGATGGTCCACTTTAACAGTGTCATTTTAATATATTATACAGAAAAAAGGAAAGGAAATTCGTGTGGAAAGCGTTATTTGTACAAGACGCTTTAACACGTTTCACAATTTGAGTGCAGAAATACAACATTCTTTAACGCAAATACACAATTTCCAAAGCAATTTCCTTAGTCAATTCTTCATTTGATAAGTTTTCTTTCTTTTTTTAAGTATTAGTAAGACACACACACACACACACACACACACACACACACACACACACACACACACA
>NW_004797785.1:7584-10520 GCF_000002075.1 Aplysia californica
AGGGAGAGAGACAGGGGTCGGGGAGGGGGTGGGGGTGGGAGGAGTGAGATGGAGAGAGACAGGGAAGTAAAGAAGGGGGTAGAAAGAGTGGGGAGAGAGAGGTTGGTTGAGAGTAGCGGAGAGGGGGAGAGAGATGTTTAGTTTTAGTAAGAGTTTTACGGCACTTGCAACACAATAAGGTCATATAAGTGCCGAAGATTAGAGATGTTACACGAGAGTAACAAACACGAAAAAGATGGAGGGGAGATAAAGACGATAGATGTTTAAATTGGAAAGAAGAAGCAAACCACACCAGAGCACCCGCCAACCTCCCACCGACACAAGTTAGACCAAAACAAATTTGGATCCCGGACATAACGGCCCCATCTAGAACGCCCACACAGCCGTCCCCGTTTGGCGGGTGCTCTGGTGTGGCTTGCTTCTTCTTTCCTATATAAACAACCATCGTCTTTATCTCCCCTCCTTCTTTTTTATGTTTGTTCATTGTTACTCTCTTGTAACACCTAATCTTCTGGCGCTCATATGACCTTATGCAGTTGCAAGCGCCGTAAAACCTCTTCTAAAACTAAACTAAACAGCCGTCGCTGATAGGTTACAAAAAGAGTGTTAATGTACACTCCCAGTTGACATAATCTAGCAGGTGATTTAAGAGTCGGGCTGCCTCGAGCCTGCATTCCCGGATCTTCCTACATGTACCTCAGTAACAAACAATAGATTGCATATTATATATCCGCTTTACAAAACAAGTAAGACCCAACCCCACCCCTACCCCTCTCTCCCTCTGAATCTCTCTCTCTCTCTCTCTCTCTCTCTCTCTCTCTCTCTCTCTCTCTCTCTCTCTCTTTCTCTCTCTCTCTGTCTCTATCTCTGTCACACACATACACACATACACACACACACACGCGCGCGCGCGCGCACACACACACACATACACACACAAACACACACAACCGTCATCCTAACCCAACCCCAGCGCACATTATTATGACCCTATGCAATTGCGAACGTCGTAAAACTCTCACTAAACTACTAACCCAACCCCGCCCCCTTTCCTACCCGTAAGAAATAAATTGGTCATCCTTCCGTCTCAATCCAAACTCCAATCCCGTAAATCTCTTCCGTCAACCTCTCCCTCCCACACTGTCTTTCCTCTTGTCTTTCTCTAGCCTTCGTGCGAGTGTGGGGTGGGGGGGGGTGGATGAGAGAGAGAGTGTGAGAGGGAGAGAAAGAGAGAGAGAAAGAGGGAGAGAAAGAGAGAGAGAAAGAGGGTGAAAGAGAGACCGAGAGAGGGGGGAGGAAGAGAGAGAGAGAGAGAGAGAGAGAGAGAGAAAGAGAGAGAGAAAGGAGGGGCGCGTGTTAACCACGGACAACAAAAGGGGGCGGCTGTAAACCCCCGGACAATAGACAGACACAATAGAGTGGCCATTGTCCATCCTGCTTGGACGACTTGGTCAGTTTGTGGTCGGCCTAAAGGTGCTGTAACATGATCACCAGCTCCACTGGAGGGCCATTCCACGGTGAACAAATGGTGAAATGGCATAGTTCTAACGCCCCTATCAACACCACATTTGTACTGTATTAGGTTATCTAAACCGGAAGCTTGCCGAACGGCGTGATGTGGAGGCTTTCAGAACCGGGACCGTTTGTTTTAGTAGAGTTTTTTCGGCGCTCGCAACTGCATAATATGAAGATTAGAAGTGTTACAAGAGAGTAACAAATATAAAAGAGAAGAAGGGGAGATAAGGACGATAGATGTTTGATAGGAAAGAAGAAGCAAACCGCACCAGAGCACCCGCCAACAGCCCACATGGTATAGGTTTAACGCCCCTATCAACACTATTAGGTTATTTAAGACGCTGGACCTAAGACCGAGCCAAGTGGGAAATTCGTGTAGGACCGAGCTGAGGCTCGAACCCCCGAACCCGCAATCTCACGATGACGAGTCCGGTAGCCTAACCACAAGGCCACCGACGCCACTGGCCACTTTATGAACAGTGACACACACACACACAACGAAGGGGTGATAACTTGCTGAGAAAAAAAGCTAAGCAATGAGATAGCCATTCTTCATTTTATTCCCTTTTATTTTTCTTTCTTTCTTTTTTTATTTTTATTTTATTTTGGTTGTTTGTTTGCTTATGTTTGTTTTTTGTCTGTTTGTTTTTGTTGTTGTTTTTGTTTGCTTTTTTTTTTGGGGGGGGGGGATGTTAAGAAGAAAGTTGCATATTACTACCCAAAAAAAGCGTAAATAATGGTTCTATCACGAATTTTTTTTTTTACGGTACATATTTATGTAGATCACCATCCCCGCGTTAAGTTGTTTTTTTGGGGGGTTTTTGTGGGGGTTTTTTTGCAAGTGTTCTACGGCGCTCGCAACTGCATGAGGTCATATGAGTAAGCGGGACACATTTAACATTTTTCAATTGGTAGAAAATTTTGAAATTTGCCCGGGTGGCGGACGGAGCCTACACTTACCGATATTGGACCACCAAGGAAGCTTTATAATGCACAACATACACACGGGACCTCGGAGACTTTTTCTCCGACACTTTTCGTCCGAGAAGGCTAGGTGGAGATCTTTCCTACCAGAAGATCAGGGGTGCAGCTGAAAGTTAGCAGTCAGAAGGAGCCAGGAAGGAGCAGTAGAAAGGCTGCAGAAAGAGTCAGGAGCCCAAAGGAGGGGGCAAAGGAGGTGAGGGGGAGGGGGCAGAAACAGGAGGTGAAAGCAGACGACAGAATATTGCTAGAGGGCAGGGAAGGAGGAGAAGAGAGACAATTTTAGAGAAGAAAAATGTACGTCACAATCTGGATTCGAACCCGGGACCTATTGAATGAGAGGCGAACACCTTAACCTCTTACTCTTAAGCCACGAGAGCCCCATCCGCGTCACGAGTGTCAGTTTTCATGGAATGACCCTACAGTGGTCATTTATGACG
>NW_004797785.1:10871-12829 GCF_000002075.1 Aplysia californica
TGTGTCAGGCGGGAGGGCAGACAACTGAGAGGTGAACACGGCAGGCTACTTATGACGTGGATCTCTTGTTTTCTATACTACAAGAGTTAGTCTACGCCTTCTATCTATGGTGTCGGTGGCACAGTGGTTAGGCTATCGGGCTCGTAATCAAGAGGTTGTGGGTTCGGGGGTTCGAGCCGCTGGCCCGACGTTCTGTCCTTGGGAAAGGCACTTTACGCGTATTTTCCCCACTTCACCCAGGGGGGAATGGGTACCCAGCTATACGTTCTTATATTATCTCTGACCGTCTAGGTACCCAGCTATAGACGGTGAAAGATCTTGTCAGTTTGTTAGTGTTTAAGCGCTTAATGGCTTAACCAGCTGCTTGCACTGCATGCTTCCAGGGAAGCTGAGAATGTTTCTGGGTGTTCTATGGTCTGTTTGGGTAATAATATAGTGTGACGCGCATTGAGCTTGCTTTCGAGTGGGGACATGCGCTATACAAATTTTATTATTATTATTCTGTCTACGGTCTACGCCAAAATAAGATCACTCCCAGGCCAGGCTAAAGTACGACGTTGTTGCATGGTGTAGAACCTAGACGGTCAGTTTAAGAACGTAAAGTGTAGAACCGACCCAAGACGATCCACGTCCACCGCGTCAGACCAGCTATGATTATACGACAACAGACAGCACAGGCACAGGTGATTTATTTATTTATTTCCATTTTCCGCGAAACCCAAAGGGGTATAAGAGTAAGATTTACATTTTCAACATTGTTTCTGGTGTGTAGATCTATAGAGACATAAGTATAGGTCTAGATCTAGACAACACTGCCTTTTAAAAAACATTACGCAGAGGCTAAAGTCTATCCCTGGCATACGTTTTAGCTCTCACCAAAGAGACGAAGATACTGGATAAACTTCCTCACACGGTAATCAAACCCACGTCGGGGGCTTGAGTGGTCTAGAGGTTACGATGTTTGCTTCTCATTCAATAGGTCCCGGGTTCGAAACTCGACTGCGACGGAAAATTTTCTTCTCTAACCATGTTCTGTCGTCTGCTTTCGCCTCCACTTTCTCCCCCCCACCCCCCACCCCCCCAAACACTATTGGCTCCTCACTCTTTCTGCAGCCTTTCTACTGCTACTCCTTGGCTCCTTTTTACTGCTGTCTTTCAGCCACACACCTGATCTTATGACAGGTAAGATCTACACCTAGCCTTCTCGGTTAGAGCCGAAAAAGCTCTGAGGTCCCGTATGCAAGTTGCGCATTGAAAGATCCATTGGTGGTCCTAAAATCGATAAGAGTAGGTAGGCTTCGGCCGCCACCCGGGGAAAATTCAAAACTCCTACCAGAAAATGTGAGGCAGCGTGGTGGAATCAGGCTCTCGTCAATTTTTGGACATGTAGGGTTATTGGTATCATCTTAATGCTAGTTCACTTGTCTTTATTTCAATGAAAAAAAATCTATTTATCTTGAATATATGTCGACATATTTGCAAAAGAATGAGGTGGAGGTCACCTGTTTTCAAAGGTAAAATTAGTGAGAAAATTGCCGCCAAAGATTAGTTATTTCCTTAGCTTAAGAGTCCGTGGTAAATGAAAAGTTACATTTTTGGTGCCTTTGATCAACGTTTTTCAGAAAAACCACACAGAAATGAGTTCTTTAATGAGCATGAGAGGTGTTCAGCCAAAAAACAAAAATTTGATAAAAATTCATGAACCTGCGGAAAAATGCAAGTTTTTTCATTTTGATTGTTTTGACGAGAGCCTGATTCTACCACGCTGCCTGACAAATGTGTTTGATGTGTCCCGCCGCTCACATCACATGACCTTATTCAGTTGCAAGTACCGTAACCACACACGCCGGCAGCAACTGTTGGCTTACTTTTAGTGGCAAGATCCCTTAGGGCTGAGGCTGACGACAGTGGCAGAAAGACGCTAAAAGGTGGAGAGAGAGAGAGAGAGAGAGAGAGAG
>NW_004797785.1:13759-15482 GCF_000002075.1 Aplysia californica
AGGGGGGGAGAGAGAGGGGGGGAGAGAGAGAGAGAAGGAACTATATATTATATATGTCTCCTTACCTTCTCCAGAAAGGCGTTGGCCCATTTTGTGAAAGTTTTCTTCTGTATGTAGACCCTCTCGTCCTGAAGGGCCTTGATGCGGCCCTTCTCAAAGTTCTGAGTGTCCAGGTTAGACATGTTTACCTCTGACCTCACGGGGATCTCCTCATGGGGCCGATTCCACCGGCGGACTCACAGAACTGGGGGGAAACAACAGACGGTACAGGTTAATTTTGAGCATTGCAGTGATTGCCACAGAACTGGATAACAGACACACACACATCACCACACCTACCCAAGTGTCCCCTGTTCAGTTCACCTCCACACCTCGTACAGCCGACATGTACAACTACATGTATTTGCACTTTTCCACAAAGTGACAACTGTAACCCTCTCAGTCGCTGTTGCTTTAACCCTATGAGTCTGTGTCTGGGCCCCACCTGAACCAACCGGACCTCGAATTAACCCTTCGCATCTCCCCCACCCCAAACCACACACACACATACAGACGTACATACATACATAAACACATACACACATACACAGACATATATACATACATACACACATACACAGACATATATACATACATACATACATACACACACATGTAACACAAGTGTTTGAGCCTACAGGACATCTGTTTTAATCTTTTAAGACCCCTCTCCCCCCTCCCCCCGAAAAAGAAGGGGGGGGGGGGCATCGAGCCTACATAGAACCTGTGTACCCAATCTTCGGATTCTGATAGAATCAATCAGCGACGGGGTGGTTTTTATCCTCACTATAATGACGTGGAGTAACTAGAACAGACATCGGTAACCATGGATGGTTTTAGTTTAGTTTTAGTAGAGGTTTTTCGGCACTCGCAACTGCATAAGGTCATATGAGCGTCAGAAAATTGGAGGTGTTACAAGAGAGTAATAAACATAAAAAAGAAGAAGGGGAGATAAGAATGATAGAACTTTGATTCACCCACGACTATGGTCTGACACATATCTTCGGATGCTTTAAAAAAGAAGAAAAAAAGGAGGAGAGATAAGGACGAAAGATGTTTGAAAGGCCAACCACTCACGACAATGGGTTGACACTTCTTTGGATGCTCTCAAAAAAAGATTAAAAAATTAAAGGTTACCCCGGTCTCATCCCGTCACCTGGTCTGTTCAGGTTCTTTAAGTAAATTGCTCTTGACTCTTGGTCTACATGTTCCTCTAATTTGTTTGCCTTCTATTTTCTCAGTGAGCGAAAGGCGTTCAAGGCCATAACGTTAATTAAAGCGTCCCAGAAACTGCATCATTTGTCTCGTTCCAATATTTGGGTTGTAATACCGGGTGTCCATTGCAGATGGGGTGGGGTTGGGTCGGGTAGGGTGGGGTCGGGTCGGGTCTGGTCGACCGCCCGACTCGTCGCACTTCCTACCGGGCGCCCATTGATTGGCATGATCGGGTCGGGTCGGATCGGTTCGCTAGCCAGATTGAGCCTGGCGTAAAGCAGCCATCGTGGCACAAACCGATCGCCTGGCTCTTCAATTTTCAGGCGACGATCACCCTCGACCCAAATCGACCCGATCCCATCCACAATGTGCACACGGTATCACAAGAGACTCCACCAACTCAGATCGAGAGAGAGACAGACAGACAGACAGACAGACAGACAGACAGACAGACAGACAGACAGACAGA
>NW_004797785.1:16663-17883 GCF_000002075.1 Aplysia californica
TCTCTCTCTCTCTCTCTCGTCCCTCTACCCCCTAGCTACCTTCTCTCTCTCTCCTCTCTCTACCCTCTCTCTCTCTTTCTTCTCTTCTTTTCTCTCTATTAGTGGTGTTGTGTGTTGATGACGCGATCAGGGGCCCTTTTCTTTGTCCCCATCTCTCTTGTTCCTTATTCTGTGGCCACCAAAAGACACCACGGGCCATGTGAATTGTGTGGGTATTTACTCTCTACCATGTGTGTGTGCGTGTGTTTGTATGAGTGTGAATGTGTGTGGTTGTGTGTATGTGAGTATGTGTGTATGTGTGTATGTATGTGTATGTGTATGTGTACGTGTATGTGTGTGTGTATGTGTGTATGATGTGTTTGTGTGTGTGTGTGAGTGAATGTGTGTTTGTAAGTGTGTATGTGTGTGTGTGAGTATATGTATGTATGAGTGTGAGTGTGTGTACATATGTATGTATGTGTGTGTGTGTGTGTGTGTGTATGTGTGTGTGTATGTGTGTGTATGTGTGTGTGTATGTTCACTAACAGTAACAGCATTCTTAAAGGTCAAGGGTCGACAACGAATTCAAAGGTCAGAGGTTAGGCGTTCCTCGACGTAGAGATATTATTTAATATACACACATCATGTACATTCACTCACTTCACCGCCAGCACAAGACATGACGCGGAATTGTAAACAAACCGACAGGCTTCGGTTAAGGGAAAAAAATACAAAAAAATAAAATAATTTTCACACGCTCAGTGAAAAAAAAAAAACCACGTACGTCGATCTTTTATTTTATGTTATTTGTAATATAAATGTTTAACACCCCCTTCAATGACATAATTTAGAACATTTTACTGAGGCTGTTTAGATCTAGACCGGCATCTTCAATAGTGTAGCGGTTACGTGCTTCGCTGTCGCACTTAGAAGACCAAAGTTTTAAAAAAGTAATTGTAGAGGTTTTACGGCGCTCGCAACTGCATAAGGTTATATGAGCGCCAAGGGGTGACAGGGGGGGGGGGGCAGAGAAAAGAAAGAAACAAGACAGACAGACAGACACACAGACAGACAAACTGACTGACGGATAGACAGAACCCCAGGTCTTCAGCGGGTGAAGTTGACAACCTAACCATTCCCCGCCGGTCTCGCGTAAAGAATCACACATGTTGGAGTTGTGGAGGGTTTGAAATAGAGGTCTGATCTCTCTCTCTCTCTCCCTTTTCTCTCTCTGTCCCTCA
>NW_004797785.1:20184-21617 GCF_000002075.1 Aplysia californica
ATAATAATAATAATAACATAACAAATATAACAGAAGAATAATTCTAATTCTAATTTAACCAAACTAGTAATAGCCAAACGAATAACAAACAAACAAAAAACCAACAAAAAAAAGAATCATTAGTTGCTGTCAACAAGACCTCGGGTGATGAAGCAGTAGATGTATCTAGTACACACGTACTCGGGTCTAGTACACAAACTCGGTGTGCGCGTGAGTGAGAGGTGAGTAAGTTTTACTAAGTCCGTAATCGAGTGAGAGCTAGCTAGAATTTCGCACGTGAGTAGTACGTATGTATGTATACATACATAGTCTCCGTTACCTCCCCCTGTCTGTGGCACTCTGTGGCTGTCCTCGTTCGTGAATGGAGGAGCGGGTGGAGGGAAGGGAGGACAGGGGAGGGGAGGGAGGGAGGGAAATGTGCCGAGACAGACGGAACAATGAGCCGTGTTCAAAGACTGGCGGGAAATCCGGATAAGGTGAAAGGTGAAAGGTGAAGACGGCTGAGCTGAGCCACAGAATTCTACAGTGAGCTGAGCACACATGATATGCGCGCGCATGCAGCGGCCGACGACGGATGACCCCGTTTCTCATTCTTGACGGTGTCGGTGACGGTGACGGTGTCGGTGTCGGTGACTGTAACGGTGTCGGGGTCGGTGACGGTGACGGCAGAACAGGGCTCTTCAAGGTTAACCGGCGACCACACCCTCCCCCACACTCAATTGGTCGCTTTTAAGCACAAGTGGGCTATCCGAAAAATGCTGTTTTGAGAAAATAGAAGGTAAAGTTTTTGGCCCATGTTCAGTTTCTTGAAAAGACAAGGAGAGTTTAATCTATATAACCAAACAAATATACATATCAATGAAACCAAACGTCTCCTATAGGTAGGGCAATACCCACTTTTGGTGTACGTCAAGATTTCTGGAAACCTAAAAAATCTGGGTTTGCCCGCTTGTCCTTAAAAGCGACCAATTCGTTTCCTAACTTCCACCCCGTCCCCACCCCCTAACCAAACCCTTCTAGGGAGGCCTCTATAACAATAATATCCTGCCGGCAACGCACGTGTTATACAAAAGGGGTCCGTGTATTTATGGGAGTTCTTTTTTTTTCTTTTTACCTCTCGTTCGTCGTTTCCGGTAATCGAACTAGCAAACGACTCTCTCTCTCTCTCTCTCTCTCTCTCTCTCTCTCTCGCCCAGTATAATGACTAAACTCGACCACCACAATAACTCCGCTGTATTTCCCATGACCCACCCACCAGCCCACCCGCCAGCCGCCAACCCGTACCACCACATCACTCTGGGTGAAAGGAGGGGAAAGAGAGGGAGACAGAGAGAGAGACAGACAGACAGACAGAGAGACACAGAGAGTCAGACATACAGACGGGGGAGGGGAGGAAGAGAGAGACAGACAGTCGGAGATAGAGAGAGAGAGAG
>NW_004797785.1:23064-24468 GCF_000002075.1 Aplysia californica
CATACATCCAAAAAAAACCTCAACAATTAAAAAACTGAATAAAATATTTTCCTTCATATGTCTCTGAGTCGAGCCAAATTGTGCGTTTCTTTGTGAACCGTCATTACGTCAGGGTTCACAGTCTGGGAAGAAGATATGTCATACGTCTATGGTCAAAAGTTAGGCTTGCGTCGCACAACAAGCGGACTTTAGGGAGAATGTGAGCAACCTGTTACTGGAAAACCCGTAAAAAAGGTAAACTAAAAACAAAAAACAAACAACAATAATAAAACAAAAGAAATTCCCCAAAAAAGAAATTAAAAACTTGTAATTTTTACGTTTTACACCCCCATCAACACAACTTAGGTGATTTAGGAGACGGGCTGTTTGACATTACCTGCCAGGGCTAACCCAGGTTGAGAGGTTTCAGTTTAAGTGAGCGTTTGACGGCACTTGCAACACAATAAGGTCATATAAGTGTCGAAGATTAGAGGTGTTACAAGAGAGTAACAAACACAAAATAGAAGGAGAGGGGAGACAAAGACGATAGATGTTCGATAGGAAAGAGGGAGCAAACCACACCAGAGCACCCACCAACCACCCACACCTGAGACACTGTGGGGAACTGACTTGACGAGTCTCCGAGGAATGCGTTGTTCAAACAGTGTAAAATGACAGTACACGGCACACTTGATAGTCCGTGGCCAGGCTCAATTTAAAAAAAATAACATTATGGCGACACAGCAGCTGATAACAGCACAATTCCGACTGGGTTTTACAGCCTTTATAACGCAATACAGTCATAAAAGACTGGGTAAACGTAAACTTTAGTCTCATATTATTTTAAACTTACGTGACCTAGATAGAGCATCCGGGGTCCCAACTATCTGTGGGGGGGGAGGAGGGGTGTTTGGTAAGTGTTTTACGGCGCTCGCAACTGCATAATAAGGTCAAAAGAGCGCGTAGGACACATTAAACTTTTGCGGTAGGAAGGAAATTTTGAATTTTGCCCGGTTGGCGGCCGAAGCCTATTCTTATCGATTTCAGACCACAAATGGATCATTAACAGCTGAGGCGGCTACACAGATAAAAGAATGTCGGCGAGCTATGCTGAGGAAAGAATAACCGACATACAAGTTTTATCGCATTCTTCTTTTGCATTTTACGTTTAAAAAATGTCGTCGAAAATAGACCGTAGATTAAGTACACAGAACAAAGTACACACCTACAAGAACTATTTGAAAAATGCCCGGTGCAAAGAAAAATGATGATTCATATTTTATTAAAAACCCTCTAAACTGGCGAATCATTATGACGGAATATAAAAATGTACTTTGTTCTTCTAACCTAAGCGCAGAGCGTCAATTTTTGAGTAACTCTTGTGCGTGTACGTGTATGTTTGTGTGTGTGTGTGTGTGTGTGTGT
>NW_004797785.1:24764-29259 GCF_000002075.1 Aplysia californica
GTGTGTGTGTGTGTGTGTGTGTGTGTGTGTGTGTGTGTGTGTGTGTGTGTGAGAGACTGAGTGTGTGACTGAAGACATGCGTGTACGTGTGCGTGCATATGAGTCTGAGTGTACGTGAGCGTGTATGTGTTTGTATTGTTAGCGTATTTATGTGCGTGTGCGTATGAGAGCGCAAGTTAATATGTATATGTGAGCGTGTGTCTGCATTTGTGTGAGAGAGAAATAGATAACGAAAGAGAGAAAGAGAGAGAGAGAGAGAGAGAGACAGAGACAGAGAGAGAGACAGACAGACAGACAGAGAGAGACAGACAAACAGACAGACAGACAGACAGACAGACAGACAGACAGACAGACAGACAGACAGACAGACAAAGAGAGAGAGAGAGAGACAGACAGACAGACAAAGAGAGAGAGAGAGAGAGAGACAGACAGAGACAGAGAGACAGAGAAAGAAGGAAACAGAAAGAGAGACAGAGAAAACTTTAATGTGTATGTAAAAACTAAAATGGGGAGGGGCAGACATTTTTATTACATTTTTACGAGTTACTTCAGTCTGCTGACAATTTTTCCCTCTTTCGACGCACATTTTCTGTAACAATATCCGGAACGTTGGTGGTACAAAAAGACTCACCGATCATAAAACAATTTCTCCGATAACGCTGACAGCTCGACAAGACGGGAGCGCGGGAAGAGGAGGGTGAGGGAACAGACACAATAAACAGTGAGGCATCGTGGTGAAATCAGGCGCTCGTCAAAATAGTAAAAGCGAAGAAACAGGCATTTTCCCTCCAGTTTGGCAATTTTTGTACCCTTTTTTTGGGCTCAACACCTCTTATGTCCATATAACATACATTCCCATGTGAATTTTACTGAAAAACGTTGATTAATGGCACAAAAAATGTACGCAACGCATGCGAAAAATATATGTTTTCAGTCTTCAGGGACTCTCAAGCTATAGAAATTTCCAAACTTTAGCAGCCATTTTCTCGCAATTTTTTACCTTAGAAAACAGGCTACCCTCATCTCCTTTCTTCGCAAATATCTCGGGTTCTATTCAAGATATATGGGTATTTTTTTTCACCGAAAGAAAGACAAATAAACACGCTTTATGAATGATTATACCAACAACTCCACATGCCCGACAATTGACGAGCGCCTGATTCCACCGCGTCTTGACAATAAAAAGGAGGGCGTTGTTATCACGGGAGATTCCTGGATCGTTCTCGAATAATCAAAGTGTCAACGAGACAGCCACGACAAAAGAAACGCATTCATGGGACGCGCGCGCGTACATACACACACACAGACACACAAACACACAGACACACACATGCACACACACACATACACACACGAGCACACACACACACAGACACACGTGCGTGCGGGCGCACACACACGCAAGCACGCACACTCACACACTATCTATCTATCTATCTCTCAAACACACACACAACACACACACAAACAAACACAATCACAGAAGTTCAAAGGATACTGTGATAAAAGTAAAATAATGTCAACCCTCTCCCCCCTCCCCTTGCCCCATTAAAGAAATTAATAATAATAATAATAATAATAATAATAATAATAATAATAATAATAATAATAAAACTTCACCAATGACGTCACTGCGGCCAAAATGTGACCCCACAGCGAGTGCAGATCCCGGGTGAGTGTACAGGAATGTTACCATTATCAAATTGGGTGGAGGAGGCTGTCCAACTGACTTTTCGAAAACCGTCACATGTTGCAGGCAATTTACAATCTAATAGGGGGTGCCCACATACGTGCTCGGGTCGGGTCTGGTCTGGTCTGGTCTGGTCGGGTCGACCTGTTAGTCGGGGCTAGCCAAATTAAGGGCACAAAGCGATCGACTCGTTCGCTGACCTACAAAAACAAACGCGTTTGACGTTTGTTTTCATGCCTGCGAATCGTGCGATCGGGTGGTTGGCAGCCAATCACAACAAGCCTGAGTCACGGGTCCAGATTGACATTCAAAATACGGTGGCGCCCTCTTCGAAAAAGAGCGGACTTATCGAACAGAGTTACTCTACTTGTGAGAAAAACAATAAAAGCGAAACTAACCAAATGTGCTGTTCCTATTCTTCTTCTGGAGAAACGAAAGACAGCTTCAAACCATCTGAACCAATGCGTGGACTTCCACGGACACTTTTATTGGCCGAGTGAACAAGAGTATCTTTTTTTTTTTACGATCTTTGATAATAGAAAGTTATCGATGTAACTATTGTTACCAGGTTTATGGGACTGCAGGCTGCCGCAGCACTGCAACCCGGAATTGCGGAAAGGAGCCCTGGAAGCCATTGAAGTCAAAGGTTTCTCTACTTTAACTTCCAAGTCGTCGGGTACAATCGCGGCAGGGTTGTAGTGTGCACTGAAACCACCAGAAAACGACCCAACCCGACGACCCGACCCGATCCGCTATCGCTAGTGGGCACCCCCTATAAGCTGTAACCGTTATTCCTGTTTGTTTGGGGCAAAGACAAGCACATGGACACAATAACGGTCACTTAGTGCAAGGGGAAAGCCAGACAGACACACAGAAACTTCAGAGGGAAAGAAAAGAAGAAGGACCAACCAGTGGCGCCTTCCACCGCCCCCCTGTCATTCCTGATCAAACACAAAGGACCCCCCCCCCGTCCCCCTCCCCTTCACAGTTATTGTTCGTTCACTAGAACTTCACCTTGTCTGCCTTTTGTATCCAGATCTATTCCTCGGTAACTCACGGGATATTTGGACTATACTGTCTTATCTTACAATGATAAAATTGAAATTCAAAATCAATTAATTTATTTCAACTTTAAATGATCAGAACATTTAATAGACGTATCAAGAATCATATTAAATCCAGTCATTTGTTTTTTTAAAAATACTTTCTTCAAATTCTGGATCGTGTTTAGTTTGGGTAGCTGGAGGGACAAATTAACGAAGTAGTTTTTTCTGTCCCGTCAGTTGTCGTGGAATGTGGAATAGCCCTCCACGTGTTGGAGTTTTTGTCACAGAGGTAGCGTTACCTAGCGTTACCCAGACTGCGTATCGCTTCCTTAGCAGAGAATTATCAAGTTCTATCTGACAAATTTAGCTGTTTCGAGTTAGTATAACCATGAGGTCAGAAACCAAATGTTCTATCTGATCTATCTAAATCATAGGATTATTCAGAGTCGGTATTAAATATGGTATGGTATCATTGCCAACTCAGGGAAAGATAAGGTAGGGTAGGGTAGAGTAGCGGGTGTAGTATGGTATGGTATGGTATGGTATGGCATGGTATGGTATGGTATGGTATGGTATGGTATGGTATGGTATGGTATGGTATGGTATGGTATGGTATTAATTTTTAATTTTTTTTTTATTGCAAGTGCCTTTCGGCGCTCACAACTGTACAAGGTCATTATATGAGCGCGCGGGACACAAAATATTTTCAGTTCGTAGGAAATTTTGAATTTTGTCCGTGTGGCGGCCGAAGCCTACTCTTATCGCATTTGGACCACGAAGGGACTTTAAAGTGCGCAATTCTCACACATGACCTCCGAGATTTTTCGCCCAGGTCCGAGAAGGCTTTCCTGCCAGAAGATCAGGGCTGTGGCTGAAAGACAGCAGTAAGAAGGAGCCAAGGAGTAGCAGTAGAAAGGCTGCAGAAAGAGTCAGGAGCCCAGAGGAGGGGTGAAGGAGGTGAAGGGGTGGGGCAGAAAGTGGAGACGAAAGCAGACGACAGAACATAGTTTAGAGAGCAGGAACGGAGGTGAAACGAAACAATTTTAGAGAAGAAAATGTTCCGCTGCTGTCCGGATTCGAACCCGGGACCTATTGAATGAGAGGCAAACACCTTAACCTCTATGCCACAAGAGCCCCCATGGTATGGTGCGGTATGGTGTGGTGTGGGGTAGTGTGGCGTAGCGTGGTGTGGCGGGGCGTGGCGTGGCGTGGCATGGCATGGTGTGGTATGGTATGGTATCATGATACCATGGTGTGGTATCACTTTCTAGTATCACTGTACGGTATAACTGTATGCCATGCTATGTTATAGTTATAATGTATACTATGGTATACTATCATACCATGACTGATGCAGTGCGGTGTGGTATGATCTTATGGTACGGGTTCAACCCCCCTTCCAACACTAGACTATAAGATAGTTTATTTTTTCTTAGGAGTTTTTTTCGTAAGTTTTACGGCACTTGTAACACAATATGGTCATTATAAGTTCCGAGGATAAGAGGAAGGAGGGGAGACAAAGATTATAGACGTTTGATAGGAAAGAAGGAGCAAACCACACCACAGCACCCGCCAACCACCCGCATAAGATAGTTTACACGTTGATTGGGACCTCCTAAGATTAGAAGTAGATGCGAGAACCCAGTAAAACTCCCCAAACAACCAACGTTCAAGAACGAACTATTGGGGGTTCGAACAAATGTTTTCAGTATCAAAGGCTGGCATGACACCATGTGAACTCATGGCGCTTAACCGTCCC
>NW_004797785.1:29974-30820 GCF_000002075.1 Aplysia californica
CACACACACACACACACACACACACACACACACACACACACACACACACACCAAAACACACACATGTGGGCGCGCATGTGATTATCTAATTCTTTACAGTATTAATCGCCCCAAATACACACACACATACACAGCATACATAATCGTTTAGCTACACGTCAGTTTTTAACGGTTGGAAAACAAAACGTAAGTGTGATGTCGACAATTCGTGCTACTGAATAATCTTATCAGGTAATTGCATGTCTTTTTTCACGGACCATTTCAACTGCGGCGGAGCAAGGACACACATTACAGTCAACATCATTAGAGAGACGGCGCGTTAAAAACGCACACTACAGGGTAATAATAGATAGCATTTGTATAGCGCAAATCCTCGCTCAACAGCAAGCTCTATGCGCTTCACAATCTACTATTACCCCAGCAGACCTGAGAGCATTCTGAAACAATCTCAACTTCCTGGGAAGCATACTGTGCAAGCAGCTATTTTATAGGCGCTAAAACACTAACATACTGACAAGATCTTTCGCTGTCTATGGCCGGGTACCCATTCTCACCAGGGCGTGAAGTGAGGAAAATAGGAGTAAAGTGTCTTTCCCAAGGACACAACGTCGGGCCAGCGGCTCGAAACCAAGAATCCGCAACCTCACGATTACGAGTCCGGTTGTCTTACCACTAGATCTAGGCCATCGACGCCACTTTCGGGGACTTGTTGGTTAATGGAAACTCCCACCAGGCCATCAGTTTGGAAGGAAAATAAAATTTTACAAAAAAATTGATTCTGTTTAATTTTGGACTTTGAGATTTAGATACAATTAATAACAATCCCCTATTATCTATATATCCCCC
>NW_004797785.1:32406-34982 GCF_000002075.1 Aplysia californica
ACAGACAGACAGACAGACAGACAGACAGACAGACAGACAGACAGACAGACAGACAAAGACAGAGAGAGATGGAAAGACAAAGAAAGGAAGGGGGTGGGGTGGGGAGGTTCGAGGAAGTCAACAGAAAGACAAACAACTTTAACCCTTTCTTACAGAACCTACAGAACTGACGGATATATATATATATATAACAACCAACAAAATGACGAGGACACTAAAGAGACAGCGAAAGATCTTGTCCGTATGTTAGAGGTTTAGTGCCTATAAATGGCTGCTTGTGCTGTATGCTCCCCAGGAAGTTGAAGTTGTTTCAGAATGTTCTCAGGTCTGCTGGGGTAATAGTATAGATTGTGAAGCGCATAGAGCTTGATGTTGAGCGGGATTATTGCTATACACATACTATCTATTATGATATATTATTACTTGTTACAATTCTACCCTCTCGAGAGAATCGAACTCGCGTCTAATACACACAAAGTGACGAGGCTAATTACTACACCACGGCCACATAGACGCCGAAGAGAATCTTTTCAGTTTAGTTTTAGTAACAGTTTTACGACACTAGTAACTGCATACGGTCGTGTGAGCGCCAGAAGATGAGAGGTGTTCCAAGAGAGTAACAAACACAAAAAAGGAGGAGAGATCAGGACGATAGATGTTTGGCAGCCTGAAAGGAGCAAACCACACCAGAGCACCCACCAACCACCCACTAAGAGAATCTTTGGTCCAGCTGTCTCTCGCCAAACTTAGCCACTCCTCCTAAGACACGCCTCTATCAATGCATATCGCGGTGATAAAACGACCCATTACCCATATCCAGGTAAGTGTGAGGTGACCGTTGACCGCTGGTCAAGCCGGCGTTAAAGCACCTGCCCACTGGTCAGCTCAAATGGACTCAATCTGTATGATCAGAGTATATCGGATCGGGTCGGTTTTATTTAGTAATAGTAAGAGTAGCCTACCACGGCCCTTGCAACACAATAAGGTCATATAAGTGCCCAAGAATAGAGGTGTTACAAGAGAGTAACATACACAACAAAGAAGGAGGGGAGATAAAGACGATAGATATTTGATAGGAAATAAGGAGCAAGCCACACCAGAGCACCCGCCAACCACCCACCGGGTCGGGTCGAGTTGGGAAAAGTCGTCGGTCAATGCACACTCAATCAAATCAAAAAGACCTCTTCTTTCTTCATCATACCTGACCCGGTAGTCATTTATGAATTTATTATATACATATATATAATACATGTACATGTATCGTATTCCGCGCAAACAAAAGATCTGGCCCAGCAATGTCACGTGACACGTACGTAGCAAAGCCTTCTGATTGACTGTGGGCCACGATTTTCCGATTTTCATCAAACGGACCTAATCGTGAGGTAGACAACCAAACGTGTTCCGGACGATTTTATCAACTTGTGTCAAAATGACAGTTTGTAGTTTGTTGTTGTTTTTCTCTCCAGGAAGAAAAAATTGGCCACCGCCAAATGACATCAACTTGATCCAGACAAATCAAATAGGGATTTGACCAAAATTTTTGCAATTCTTTTATTTTTTAAATCCTATCCGTACGTCGTGTTTTACTATCGTATCCGTACGACTTGGGGAACTCTGTGCCACCACTTTCCGAAGAGGAAATTTACTCCTTAATCCGATCCGTACGCTTCGCTATGCACAGCAGTCTGCCAAAATGATTTTTTGAGAAATACGGAAAATTTCAAAGAGATCTTCGTACTAGAAGTATTCTAAAGTGTGAAGAATGCAACACCCGGGGGTACAAAAAGACCCCAGGGCGTACGGATAGGGTTAAAGTTTTAAGTGTGGTCTTCGCTCCGCCATCGACACCAAAATTTACATCAATTACGCGGCAGATTTCCGACCCAGCCTGTCAGGGCCAACTGATAAAAGGATACACCATCCCAGCCGAGCGGCCGAGATATTCGATTTTTAAAAAATTCCTCCTACTCGGGAATCGAACTCGGGTCTCCTGCGTGCGACAGCCAAGCGCGCTAAGATCACCACAGGCGCTAATGCCCTAAACTGTATCAAACTACATGTACATCAAATTCAAATGGTTGCTTTTAAGGACAAGCGGGCTAACCCAGATTTCGGCGGTTTCCAGAAATCTTGGCTTACACCAAAGAAGCAAAAGTGGGCATTACCATACCTATAGGAGACGTTTGGTTTCATTGGTGGTGTGTATATATATGTGTGTTTAGTTATAGAGCAAAGTCTCCTTGTCTTTCAAAGAAACTCAACACGTGCAAAAAAAATTTCCCTTCGATTTTCTCAAAACAGCATTTTTCGGGATAGCCCCTTTGTGCTTAAAGGCGACCAAATAAAGGTTTGACGAAAGTGTCTGCAGTGCGCAATGGGTATAAGTTAAGTGTCGAATGACCGTTGACCGCTGGTCAAGGCGTTAGCATGGCTGGCCCTCCAGGCACGGGGACTGTGATTAATGGCCCCTTTTACGTTACAGCTGGGCGTAGGGGGATGTCGGTCGCTTGGTCTCACAGAGTGGACACCATTAGCCAGATACTGACCATGAGATGACCACTAGACGACCAAATGAG
>NW_004797785.1:39101-40500 GCF_000002075.1 Aplysia californica
TGCTGTAGCCACCACCGATTTAGAGCTAGATTCTAGTATTTCTCGGCCCGTCAACTCCTGTACTCGTGTCCCACATCACAGCCTGTGACGGTAATCTCGTTAACGCACGCCTGTCGACAGCTCCCTCCAACCTACCCGCCAAAGAAAACTAACCGGGTATTTACCTTCGGAACGGCCGACCATTGTGTTAAATGGGTCCAATCTGCATGATCAGCAAATCAGATAGGATCTTGTCCAATACAGTTGTTTGCTGGGGGGGGTTTAAATTATTATTATTATTTTTTATTTTTTTTCCAGTTGTAGGTGACTTTTTCTCTTTAAACCCTGAGGGTTTGTTTTTTTAAACCTTTTGCCGGAGTTTTTTCTACAATCACCTAAACATGGTGCACTATGTCTCATTTCAACCCCAAAAGCTTACCTCCAACTTCTAAATGGCGGGAACAAAGGCTTAGTCATTACCAAAAAAAAAACTTGAATTGGGAATAATTCCGAAAAATAAGAAAAAACTAGCACACTAAATGAAATGAATCAGTTGTCACTACTATCGGACGCTCCCAGGGTGTGCTGGGGTTGAAAGAGTTAAGCCCCCATCAACACAATTTACATCATTTAGGAGGCGGGCTTCCCTAACCTGCCCGTCAGAGCTAGACTCGGACTGAGAGGGATACAACACCCAAACAGAAAAACCCAACTACTCGACCCCAAAAAAAGTTTAAGTAATAAGAGGTGTTTTGAGATTAGCGCGGCTATTTCCTTATAGAGCCGACCAGACAGACTGACAGGCAGACCAGACCGACAGACAGACAGACAGACAGACAGACAGACAGACAGACAGACAGACAGACAGACGGACAGACGGACAGACGGACAGACAGACAGACTATGGTACGGTAAGTGACACTGACTCCTTCCAACCACCCAGGGTACTTTGAGGGCCGTTGAAATTCATGTGTGACCCAGGGACAGGCAAGGATAGAATAATACATAATAATGTAACCGACTTTGGGTCAAAAAGGCCGTAAAATTCAATGCTCCGCGGAGGAATACTCCTGGGGGTACAGGGGAAGTCCAGCTCCGACCCGGATTGGATCCCCAGACTATCACGTGATGGCCAAATCCGCCTGCAAAGTGCGCCCCAGCCAAAGAGTTTACAGTTTGTTCTAAGCTCCTTGGCTAGAGGGGAGAGAAGAATATTATGTTACGCCTGTTTCGATGTAATCTAGTGTCAGGACAAGAATACAAGAACTTCCGGCCGGATGGGATTAAAAAGTAAGGAGGTCTAAATAAATCTACGTCACACCCGGATTGGAACTGGTTACATCTACATGCTGAGACAGTCACACTGCGTCGTGTCACTCATACACACACACACACACACACACACACATACACACACACA
>NW_004797785.1:45005-46542 GCF_000002075.1 Aplysia californica
TTTGCTCACTAATTTTACCTCTGAAAACAAGTAACCCCCACCTCCTATTTTCGCAAATATCTCGACTTGTACTCAAGATAAATGGATATCTCTTAAAATTAAAATAAAGACAAATGAACAAGCTTTAAGATAATACCTATAACTCTACATGTCCAAAAATTGACGAGAGCCTGATTCCACCACGCTGCCTCACATATAATACATATTTAAACCATACAACACACTTAGATCATTTTGGAGGCTGGCTCCTTGGACCCTGTCTGTCTGCAACGACCATCCCACGCAGAGTAAAGATACAGCATCCCAGCGGACAGGGCGGGGGCTCTCGTGGTCTAGAGGTTAAGGTGTTCGCCTCTCATTCAAAGGTGCTGGGTTCGAATCCAGGAAGCGACGCAAAAAAATTTTGGTCTAAAATTGTCTCCTTTCACCTTCTTTCCTTCTCTCTTGCAATATTCTGTTGTCTTCTTTCGTCTTCACTTTCTTCCCCAACCCCCTCACCTCCTTTGTCCCCTCCTCTGGGCTCCTGACTCTTGCTGCAGCCTTTCTACCGCTACTCCTTGGCTCCTCCTTACTGCTGTCTTTTAGCCACATCCTTGATCTTCTGGTAGGAAAAATCTACACCTAGCCTTCTTGGACAAGGACGAAAAATTTCGGAGGTCCCGAGTGCAAGTTGTGCACGTTGAAGACCCTTTGGTGGTCCAAAATCGATAAGAGTAGGCTTCGGCCGCCACCCGGGGAAAATTCAAAATTTCCTACCAATTGGAAATGTTTGGTGTGTCCCGCACGCTCATATGACCGTATGCAGTTGCGAGTGCCTTAAAACACTTTCCACAAAAAAAAGCAAGAGTAAGAACACAGCATCCCAGCAGACATGAAGGAGATACTCAGCGAGATTGGACACCCCTCAGGCAGGAATCGAACCCCCGCCTTGTGCGCCCAACGGTAAGGAGCCTAACAATAATTAATTGCACTAAAGTCGCCGGTCTATCTTTTTAGTTTTAGTAACAGTTTTACGGCGCTTGCCACACAATAAGGTCATGTGATATGAGGGCCGAAGATAAGAGGTGTTACAAGAGCGAAACAAACACACAAAAAAGAAGGAAGGGAGATAAAAGACGATAGGTGTTTGAGAGGAAAGAAGAAGCAAACAACACCAGAGCATCCGCCAATCACCCAACCCTGTCTATCCGACACCAGTCCAGAAAAAGAACATCGTAGAGAAGGACTAGACGAGAACAGAAACACCACGGAGAAGCACTAGATACCTGCATGGCTCTCCACTGTAAAGTGGCTCTTGGAGATAGCAGCACACTCCAGTACTCTTGAAATAGTTATGTGGTACAGCTATCAGAGGATCAAGATTCATGGGCAGTCTGGGTCTTTGACTTATGTTACGAGTTCAAGAGATGCACATCGACCTAATAGCTGTTATTTAGCAGGAGTTGTGATGAAGACAGACAAACAGACAGACAGACAGACAGAAGACAGACAGACAGACAGACAGACAGACAGACAGACAGACAGACAGACAGACAGA
>NW_004797785.1:47738-49004 GCF_000002075.1 Aplysia californica
AGAGAGGAGGGGGAGGAGAGGAGAGAGAGGGGAGGGGAGGGGAGAGAGGGAGGAGAGAGGGAGGAGAGAGGGAGGAAAGCTATGGGAGGGGAGAGAGATAGAGAGAGTGAGGGAGGGGGGAAGGGGGACATCGAACTAGTGAAGTGTACAGAGTAGAGGTATACTATCTATCAGCTACAAAAGTAACAGGTGTCTGAGGACCAGAAATCACACCAGGGGAGTGGGTGGGTGGAAGGGCTGGGCAATGAGTCGCTTTAGCAAAATTGGGATAATAATAATAAATAATAATGTTAGTGCAATTCTTCGGCATTGTAATGCGCTATGAACCGCTTCGGTAAATGGGTTAGAACCACTTCAACAAATGGGTTCAAAAGAGAGTTTAAAAGTCTGAATTGGGATAATGTTTCATTGAGATTTGTCCGGTTATCCGGATATAATGTTATCTGGAATTTGCCCACCAGTAGTGGGTACTGGGTAGGTGGTTTTGAGTGGAGTGCGTGGCTGAGGGTTTTTTTCAGCGGAGGAAGGAAACAGGGCGGGGTGTTATGGTCTACACTGGTTTAATTTAGTTTTAGTAAGTGTTTTACGACACTTGCAACACAATAAGGTTATATAAGTGCCGAAGATTAGAAGTGTTACAAGAGAGTAACAAACACAAAAAAGGAAGAGGAGAGATCAGGACGATAATATGCGTTTGATAGGTAAGAAGGAGCAAACTACACCAGAGCACCTGCCAACCATCTACGGTCTACACTGGTTTACGAGTACATGTCATTGTATTTTTGCTGACCACAATCAAAATCAGACCTAGAGAGTGGGTGATAGGGGTGCTTTTTGTGTGTGTGGGGGAGGGGGGGGTGTGAATGAAGAGGGGGTAATGTCCTATTAAGTGGTTCTGTTGGGATCATTGACTTAATACTATACTATATTGTCTATAAATAGTACGTCTATGGTTGGGGTAGTGTTAACTATTACCTACTACATGTGTGTGTGTGTGTGTGTGTGTGTGTGTGTGTGTGTGTGTGTGTGTGTGTATGTGTGTGTGTGTGTATTAATTTACGGGTACATGTTTGCTCGCCTGAAATCACACCCGATGAGTGGGCGATGGGGGTGGGGGTGGCTTGGGTGGAAAGGGGCGAGGGAGTTGTTTAGTACGATCTGTTTTACACAAGGAGGTTATAGTTGCAAGGTCTATGATTTTACATTGTACGGGTACTTGCTGCCACGAAAGGGTTTCACACAATGGGAGGAGGAGGGGGGGCGATT
>NW_004797785.1:50038-54196 GCF_000002075.1 Aplysia californica
CTTGCGGTGAGATGTTTGACTAACTCCTGTGTGAACGTGTTGAAACGGAATGATGTCATTGATGTGGCAGCTGATGGTTTACTCTCTCTCTCTCTTTCTCTCTCTCTCTCTCTCTCTCTCTCTCTCTCTCTCTCTCTCTGTGTCTGTCTTCTCCGTCTTCTCCGTCGGTCTTTTTTCCCACACAATCTCAGACACGGAAATACACTCACACACAATTACTCACACAGTGGCACACACCTCATTCTTTCTTATCAAACTTCTATCGTGCTTTTACCTCCTCCTTTTTTGCTGGTGTTACTCTCAAGTAACAACTCCACTCTCCGGCATTTATAGTGCGACCTATTTGTGTTACTTAAACTAAAAAAAAGTCACATATATAAACTGCATACACACACACACACACACACACACACACACACACACACACACACACACACACACACACACACACACACACACAACCCGGGTCCCCTCAGCGTTATCTCTTCTGTCTAGTGCTGAAGGAGCTCTCCGGAATGTAGTAAACGTCACCACGCCCTCAGCTCTTCCATGGAGCTTCTTGTGAATGTTTGTGCGTCTGTTTGTGTGTAGTTTGTGTGTTTGTGAGTGTGTAAGGTATGCGTGTATGTAGTTTGTGTGTTTATGAGTGTGTACTGTATGCGTGTGTGTAGTTTGTGTGTTTGTGAGTGTGTACTGTATGCGTGTATGTAGTTTGTGTGTTTGTGAGTGTGTAATTTATCGGTGTGTGTAGTTTGTGTGTTTGTGAGTGTGTAATTTATCCGTGTGTGTACTTTGTGTGTTTGTGAGTGTATAATCTATGCGTGTGTGTCTGGCTCTAACACGGTACCAAGGCCCTCAACGATTTGCAGCATAGTTTAAAAAATTGTGCAGGTCATGTGTGTTTAATCTTTAATTGTACACACATGTGTGTGGTTATCTTTTATTGCATACTTGTTTTATCTTTTACTGCATGTGTGTGCATGGGTGTGCAAGTGTGTGTATGTTTATGTATACGCGTGTGTGTGTGTAAGTGTGAGTGTGTGAGTGTGTGTGTGTGTGTGTGTGTGCATGTGTGTGCGTGCGTGTGTGCGCGTGTGTGTGTGCGTGTGTCTGTCTGTGCACGTTGGAACGTTTTAGCCTTCATCGCAGACTCGTGTCTTTTATTTCCGGAAAAGAATACCAAAAAATTCCGTGAGGTGAAAAAAAAACACGTTTTTTTTTTAGTAGAGAGTACATCGAAGCAGTAACGTTCATTTTAATACAGTACATCGAAACAGTAACGTTCATTTTAATACAGTACATCGAAACAGTAACGTTCATTTTAATACAGTACATCGAAACAGTAACGTTCATTTTAATACAGGGGAAAATGCCAAACGGACACACAAAGACAATCAGGGTCGTACACTAGTGCAAGGTGTCCCCCGGAAACTTTCGATCAATACTTGATGCAAAAATCCAGCTCAGCAAATTCCTTTCATTCACATCAAGATGAGTCCATCAGAAACCCTTTCCAGTCACTAGACAATGTCATGATTCGATCGATATTAATTAATTAGTACCGATAGTAGTAGTTAGTGACTCGACGGCACGGACATAATATTATAGCGACGTCCTTGAGACTCGTTCATTTGTTAGCTTTTAATTTTGTTTGGATGGTTGGCTATGTTTGTTTTTATTTGTTTATTTGTTTGTTTGTTTGTTTGTTTGTTTTTGTTTGGATTTTTTAATCTTTGTTCGTTTGTTTGTTTGCATTTTGTTTGTTTGGTTGTTTTTGTTTGTTGTGTTTGTTTTGTTTTGTTTGAGTGAAGAAACACACACATCGATACAAGGACGGTCATTTAGTTCAGGGAAAAATGAAGGTAGAAAGAAAGAAACAACCGAGGGGAAAATGACGAATGAATAGAGCTTACCAGTGGCACCCTCCAACAACCCACAACATAGATCTGAAAACAATATCGGAAGCAGCCGATGTTGAAAACCTTTTTTTTTTTTAAACCTGAGGTTTCAAAAAGATAACGTGTTCGCTCGGTGAGTCCTCGAGTAAATCAACCATTGTGAATTATTCACAGATCGATATCAACTGTTTCTGGTGGTGATAAACACGACAGGGAATGGTCCTTGGTACACATCTGTCGCAGTAGTCACGCATAAGGCACGCATGGCTCGCATATAGCACGCATGACTTGTCTTAAGATAAACACACACACACACACACACACACACACACACACACACACACACACACACACACACAGTCACATACAGCTTATTTTAGCAGCTGCTCTAGTACCAGTTTGAATTTTACGCACTTGCAACACGAATAGGTCATTATACAAGTGCCGAAGATTAGAGGGGTTTCAAGATCGTAACATATAAATGAAAAACTCAGAAGGACCACAGAGGAGGAGAGAGAGGGGGGGGGGGCAGAGGGAGGACGGGAAGTGCAGAAGAGAGAAAGAGAGATAGAGAGAGAAAGAGAGAAAGAGGAGAGAAAACGAAAACAAAATGAAACGACAAAACTTGATTAGAGCGCAGGACAGGAAGTTAATTTTTTATAGAAAGGAATTTGCCGTCGCCGTCAGGATTCGAATCCGAGATTTATTGAATGAAAGGGCGCACACCACAACCTCTTGACTTCAAGAGCCCCCAGGAGATCTGTGGCGTCTCACAATGTCTTTTAGTTTTCGTAAGAGTTTACGGCACTTGCTACACAATAAGGTCATGTAAGTGCCGAAGATTAGAAGTGATACAAGGGAGTAACAAACACAAAAAAGAAGGAGGGAAGAGAAAGACGATGGATGTTAGATAGGAAAAAAGAAGCAAACCACACCAGAGCACCCGCCAAACACCCAAAATGATCATGTTTTCCTTTGATATTAACGTGGAACTTAAAAAGACAAGCAGCAACATGCATACTATTTAAAAAAGTAAAGTTGTTCCCGCATCCGATCCGGACATTGGGGGTTGCCTTGTTAGTGAGACAACTTCCTGGGCCTTCGGCATATTGTGGTAGGGTGACCAGTTCCTTTCCACGCCGTCTTTACTTCCCCAACTCGAAGTCAGGTACCCATTACTGCTGGGTGGACAGAAGGGGCGAAAAAAATCCGTGTACGAAACGAGGCTCGAACCCTCACTTGCCGCTTCGGAAACGAGCGCATTAACCGCTCCGCCACCGCACCCTCTATTACTATTACTATGAAATAATATGTGAGGCAGCGTGGTGGAATCAGGCTCTCGTCAAAATAATCAAACTTGCATTTTTCCAAAGGTTTGTGAATTTTCATCAAATTTTTATTTTTTGGCTCAATACCTTTCATGCCCATTAACGAACTCATTTCTTTATGGATTTTTCTGAAAAACGCTGATAAAAGGCATTAAAAATGTAAATTTTCTGTTACCACGGACTCTAAAGCTAAGGAAATAATTAATCTTTGGCAGCCATTTTCTCACCAATTTTACCTCTGAAAACAGGTGACCCCCACCTCCTTCATTCGCAAATATCTCGATACGTATTCAAGATAAATGGATATTATTTTTTTCGTCCAAATAAAGACAACTGAACAAGCATTAAGATGATACCAATAACTCTACATGCCCAAAAATTGACGAGAGCCTGGTTCCACCACGCTGCCTCACATTATACATGCATGCAAATTCGTGTTTCTCGTAGAGAAAATGAACGGGAGGAGGTGGGAGGGTGTGGGGGGCTTTTGTTGTTTTAGTTGTGGGCTTTTAAAAAAAAATTATTTCGATATTGTTTTGTATTTTCGCGAGATTGGGGGAGGGTGTGGCAAGACATGCTCCACTGAGTAACGAGTGAGTTCATTATTCGGTGTCTGGGCCAGGTCAACGAGAGCGCGCTTGCCTGTGATTGTGCACACGTGCATGTGTACGCGAGCGTGTGTGAGTGAGTACATTTTGTGAGAGAGACGAGGGGGGAGGGCGGGGGTGAAGTAAGTATCGACAGACAAACTGGAAGGGTGAGAGCAAAAGAGAGAGAAAGAGAGAGAGGGAGAGAGAGAGAAAGCAAGAGAGAGAGAGTGAGAGAGAGAAATAAAGACAGACAGACAAGAGCGAGACGGGGAGAGAAAGAGAGAGAGAGAGAGAGAGAGAGAGAGAGAGAGAGAGATAGAGAGAGAGAGAGAGAGAGAGAGA
>NW_004797785.1:57725-59716 GCF_000002075.1 Aplysia californica
AGAGGGAGGACTTCTTGGTCGTAAACAAGTCGGAGTGGGTGGTTGGCGGGTGCTCTGGTGTGGTTTGCTTCTTCTTTCACTATCAAACATCTATCGTCCTTATCTCCCTTTCTTCTTTTTTTATGTTTTGTTACTCTCTTGTTGTAACACCTCGAGTCTCCTGGCGCTCATCATATATGACCTTATGCAGCTGCGAGCGCCGTAAAACCTCTACTAAAACTAAACAACACGTCGGGGATAGAGACCATAGTAAAGAGGGTTCTCTCCACTCTCCACATCTACTGGGTGATTGGAGGGCGTTACTGAAAATCTATAATATTTATCTACTAGATAGATCTAAATCTAGAAATCTAGTTAAGTTTTACGACACTTGCAACAAGGTCATAAAAGTACTCAAGACTTCAGGTGTTTGTTTTAGTAGATGTTTTACGGCGCTCGCAACGGCATAATGGGTCGTGGAATATGAGCGCCAAAAGATTAGAGGTGTTACAAGAGAGTAACAAACAAAAAAGGAGGGGAGATTTAACGGACGATAAATGTTTCAAATCAGAGAGGAAAAAAGCAAACCACACTTGCCAAAGCACCCGCCAACCGCCTTCGTCACTGGTAGGCCTTGTTTTGTTTCACTCCATCTGTAGCTTTATCAGTTTGTCTTACTTTTGCCATAGGGCATAATAATATATATAATGTTGACAATGATAATATAACTTTAGCGCATTCCAAGTTCCATGCCATGCTGTAGCATTGTGCGTTTCTAAATAATAAATAATAACTATCATTACTCTAGCAGACCAAACCGCTGGACATAATGAAACATTCTTCGGCTTCCCGGGAAACAGGAGGAGCATCTAAATTGTCGTAATGGTGTGGATGTAGTTCTCGTTACTCAAACTAGAAAGGGGTCAGAGGGTGCTGCTGGTAAAAGGTCCAAATACTTGACCTCATCTGACTCAGAGACAGACTTTGCTACAGTCAACAAAGTGGGAAAAACAACACACAGTTTTAGTTTTAGTAAGAGTTTAACGTACGGCACTTACAACACAGTAAGGTCATAATATATAGATCTATAGATCTATATAGAATCTAAGTGCCGAAGATTAGAGGTGTTACAAGAGAGTAACTAACATAAAAAAGGAGGAGAGATCAGGACGATAGATGTTTGAAAGAAAAGATGGAGCAAACCACAACAGAGCACTCGCCAACCACCCACACATGCAGACAGACTTTGTACAACTTAAGTGACCAAATTCGAACAACGTACACGTATTAAAGTTATACTTTTATATATAGAATCTAGATCTATATAGATCTAGAATATTGTAACAGAACAATACACAGCTTTTGCTACAATCAGGGAAGGAAGCGGGTAGATCTAGATCTAGAACAACACACCCACCACCACCACCACCTTTGCCAACACCTGGCCTGTCTACCCCGTCAGCCCTGCCCTTCGGGTCAGTCACAACACTCATCGATCCAACCCATCAAAAATATCGCGGGAAAACGGGTCATGGATTCTCCACACACCCTCTCTCTGTCACACAGGCCTGTCACACCAAAGTGCCCCGGCCAACAACACCTGAACTAAACACTTACCTGTTTTAGGGTACTCCACGCAAATTAGGGATGAATAATTAATCCAGGTGTGAAATAAAGCAGCCAATAATCCTTGAAGACACACCTGCAGAATCACAATCTCGTGCACGCACACACATACACACACACCGACCGAACCGAACGACGCGTTTCCGGAAAAGCACGAAGCACAGAATGATTTCAAATAGGACGACAGTAAAAGAGAGAGAGAGAGGGGGGGAAGGAGGGAGTGAGAGAGGGCGAGGAGACCCTTAAAATAAAGACACTTACTTCTAACTAAACAGCTTGGCAGAGCGCTTGTCGCCACCGTGTGCCTTGTGCGTGCGCCCTGTAAGGATTGCTAACTTGTGCGACAAGCTGGGCTGGGCTGGGCTAGGCGGGGGTTGGCGGGGGTG
>NW_004797785.1:60709-64515 GCF_000002075.1 Aplysia californica
TGGGGGGTGGGGGTTCAGGGGGGTCTCGAGACCCCCTGACAAAAATTTAATGAATAGATCTACCGGTCCAAGATTCTCTATTGAGAGATAAAAAACTAGGGAAAATCATGAATTCCTAAGGTTGAGACATAGGCAAAGTCAGTACGCTGGTCCGGTATTCTTCAATCTTACCCTGTTTTATTGTGTCGGTTAGAGGGTTTCTAATATACTAAACTAACAACTACATATGTGAGACAGCGTGGTGGAATCAGGCTCTCGTGAAAATACTCAAAGTGAAGAAACTTGCATTTTTCCGCAGGTTTATAAATTTTTATTGAATTTTTGTTGTTTTGGCTCAGCACCTTTCATGTCTATTAAAGAACTGATCTCTGCGGAAAATTTTCTGAAAAACGCTGATTAAAGGCACTAAAAATGTAAATTTTCAGTTTCCACGGACTCTTAAGCTAAGAAAATAAATAATCTTTGGCGACCATTTCCTCACTAATTTTACCTCTGAAAATAGGTGACCTCCCCCTCCTTCTTTCGCAGATATCTCAACTTGTATTTAAGATAAATGGATTTTTTCCCCCAAAATGAAGACAATTGAACAAGCTTTAAGATGATATCAAAAACTCAAAAATTGACGAGAGCCTGATTCCACCACGCTGCCTCACATATAGTTTATAATTTCTCAAATAAGGTGGTTGTGGTGTGCCCCTGGTAGGTCCTACTCTGTCCCTTTAAAAAACCGTTTTTGTAAGTGTTTTACGGCCCTCGCAAGAGCATGAGGTCAATTGAGCGCGCGGGACACATTAAACATATTCAGTTGGAAGGATTTTTAAATTTTGCCCGGTTGGCGGTCGAAGCCTACTCTTATCAATTTTGGACCACCAAGGAATCTTTAAAGCGCACAACTTGCACTTGAGACCTCTGAGATTTTTCCCCCTTGTCCGAGAAGGCTAGGTGTAGATCTTTCCTATCATAAGATCAGGAGTGTGGCTGAAAGAAAGCAGTAAGAAGGAGCCAAGGAGTAGCAGTTGAGAGGCTGCAGAAAGAGTCAGGAGCCCAGAGGATCGGACAAAGGGGGTGAGGGGGTGGGGGCAGAAAGTGGAAACGAAAGCAGACAACAGAACATTGCATGAGAGCGGGAAATGGGGTGAAAGGAGACAATTTAAGAGAGGACAAATTTCAGTTGCTATCCGGATTCGAACCCGGGACCCACTGAATTAAGGCGAACACCTTAACCTAACCTCTAGGCCACGAGAGCCCCCTCTCTGTCCCTTTGCTATTTCCGCCGTCCTATCGTGTTCTCCTCCTGCTCTACTGCACCAAGTGACCCCAACTGTGCCCACTTGCTTCTCTGTACTCACACAAGTAAAGCCACACCATTTGTTCCATCACCCCACGGGGGCCGGTGCTACTGACTGAAGTGTCTTTAGGCCTTTCCCAAAGGGAAAGGGGGGGGGGGGATTTCTTGTTCATGCACTACTGTAAATGGGCTGATTCATCTTGTCACGCACATAACTGTGCCTGATCTACAACAGGGGGGGGGGGGCATTAACATCTCGAGTTCTTGTGCACAGTAGAATTGTAATTGTAAATGGACCTTGGCGTTCTTTACTAAAGTAGTAAAGTACGCTATGAAATGGACTGATTCATCAATATCAATGCTCTTAACTGTGCATGAATTTCAAAAGGGAACTGCTGCTTTTTCTTTCCTAATCCTTACTATCGTCATTTTCCTCTACTTCTTTTGTATGTCACTCTTGTGACCCGCTATTTCCGTGGTGCCTTGATAGGCGAAGCAGACTTTGTGCTATTGAAGTTAGAGAGGTGAGCAGAGTAAGTCTGATTCATTGCAAGGACTTCTCTGTGGACATCCACCCCTTGGCGCTCATATGACCGTATGCAGTTGCGAGCGCTGTAAAACCTTCTACTAAAACCGCACCATTTGTTCCAGTTTCGGTTATCAAATAATTTACTGGGGGCTCTCTTGGCCAAGAGGTTAAGGTGTTGGCCTCTCATTCAAAGGTCCCGAGTTCGAATCCGGGTAGCGACCGAAACATATTCTTCTCTAAAATTGTCTCCTTTCACCTCCTTTCCTGCTCTCTAGCAATATTCTGTCGTCTGCTTTCGTCTCCTCTTTCTGCCCCACCCCCTCACCTCCTTTGCCCCCTCCTCTGAGCTCCTGACTCTTTCTGCAGCCTTTCTACTGCTACTCCTTGACTCCTTCTTACAGCTGTCTTTCTGCCACACCCCTGATCTTCTGGTAGGAAAGATCTACACCTAGCCTTCTCGGACAAGGGCGAAAAATCTCGGAGGGCCCGTGTGCAAGTTGCGCACGTTAAAGATCCCTTGGTGGTCTAAAATCGATAAGAGTAGGCTTCGGCCCCTCACCCGGGCAAAATTAAAAATTTCCTACCCACTAAAAGTATTAGGTGTGTCCCGCGCGCTCATATGACCTTATGCAGTTGCGAGCGCCGTAAAAACACTTATCAAAAAAAAAAAATAATAATAATAATAATAATAATAATAATAATAATGATAATTTACTGTGAGTTTTCCTTCGAGAATTTTGGCCGTCAGCACACTCCGCATTTTTTTTTAACCAAGCAGAATCTCTGGACGGATGTACATTTGTACTTTGAAAAATATATCTTTTGATCATGAACAGAAGTTGAGATATTTGTAATTGAAGGTGATGGGGGTCGCCTGGTTTCAGAGGTAAAATAACGAGAAAAAGGCGAAATTTCAAAGCTTGGGAGTCCTTAAAAACTGCAAATTTATATTTTGCGCCTTAAATTAGAATTTTTCAGTAAAATCCATACAGAAAAATGTTTTAAAATGAACCTTACAGGTGTTGAGTCAAAAAACACCCCAAAAAAATTCAATAAAAATTGCCAGACGGACAGAAAAATGCCAATTTCTTTGATTTCATTATTTTGACGAGCGCCTGATTTCACCACGATGCCTCACAATTAGGAACAAGTGTCAATTTCGTTGTACTGTTTATATAATTATGACGTAATTTCGTTTCGCTATTTAGGTTGTCATGACCAAAGTTGTTCCACTATTCATATTTCTATGACTAAATTTCGTTTCTTTGTCTACGCCACAGACAGAAATTGCCGAGGGTGGTTGGCGGGTGCTCTGGTGGGGTTTGCTCCTTTGTTTCCTATCAAACATCTATCGTCCTTTTCTATCCTCCTTCTTTTTTGTGTCTGTTATTCTCTTACAACGCCTCTAATCTTCGGCACTTATATTACCTTATTGTGTTGCAAGTTTGTGCCGTAAAGCTCTTACTAAATCTTATCTAAACAGACAGAAACAAAAGATGAATATAAACGAACATAATATTATTATAGTAGGTACCTACTGCCAGAGGCACCTCCCAACCACCCACCCCAGCACAGACAGAAACAACAGTACCTTTAACACTGAAGCAGAAATTTCTAGGGAGTGACACCCTCCCTACACCTTCTCGCTGTTGAGGAACAGCTTTATTTTAAAAATAATAATTTTAAGCACAAGGTGGCTATCCCGAAAATGCCGTTTTGAGAAAATCGAAGGTAAAGTTTTTGGTCCTTTGTTCAGTTTCTTTAAAAGACAAGGAGAGTTTTCTCTATAACCAAACAAATATATTCACCAATGAAACTAAACTTCTCCTATAGGTAGGACAATGCCCACTTTTGGTATTGGTCAAGATTTCTGGAAACCCCCGAAATCCGGGTTAGCCCGCTTGTCCTTAAACAGCGACAATTTCTAGCTAGTTGCGTGATGTGTGAGAAGGAAGACAGACCACAGAAGGGGGTGGTGGTGGGGGAGGG
>NW_004797785.1:68950-70238 GCF_000002075.1 Aplysia californica
CACACACACACACACACACACATGAACATACACATAAACATAAACACAATTGGTCGCTTTTAAGCACAAGGGGGCTGTCCCGAAAAATGTGGTTTTGAGAAAATCGAAGGTAAAGTTTTTGCCCCTTGTTCAGTTTATTTAAAAAAACAAGGAGAGTTTTCTCTATGACACAAAAATATACACACCAGTGTAACCAAACTTCTCCTATAGGTAGGGCAATGCCCACTTTTGGAGTAGGTCAAGGTTTCTGGAAAACCCCAAAATCTGGGTTAGCCTGCTTGTTATAAAAAGCGACCAATTTACATTATTAAACAGCTGGTCTACTGTAATGGCCCCTGCCCTTCGCTCACTAAACTATAAACCTCTCGGAGAAACGTGCTCACCATGAGACGCACAGTTATACCCAAACAAAACAGTTACACCCAAACAAAAGACAAACCTTGCCATACTTGAGTGCGTGCAGCACTCCCTTTGCCTTTCATTTGCCCCAAAGTGAGTCGGACAGTGAAACAGATACTAACAAACATCAATCTGTCACTGGAAACGAGGAAAAGAGTACTGAAAAGTTACATCGAGCCAATCCTATTATATGGATGCGAAGCGTGGACAATCAATAAAAAGCTGGAAAGAACAATTGTAGCGACAGAGTTGTGGTTCATAAGACGCATGCTACGTATCCCATGGACTGATAAAAAAACAAATGAAGAAGTCCTGGTTGAAGCAAATTATAGAAAACAAATTATCACGAATATAAGAAAACGACAGGCAAATTTCTTCTGACACACAATGCGGAAAGAAGCATTAGAGAATATTGTAACAACAGGAAAGTTAGAAGAAAAGAGAGGCAGAGGCCGACAGAGGGAAAAGATATTGGACAAGATGACAACATGGTTGGGTGCAGCAAGAACAACAGACACCATCCCTGCAACGCAGGACAGGGTGAAGTGGAGGTCCATGATCGCCCACACCAGTCGGCAAGGCACCGGATGATGATGATGAGTCAGACAGTGCGCTCCATAAATAACCGGAAGTTCGTGAAAGAGCACGATCTAGGACATTGTGCAGTAAGTCTATGGTATGCACGCATTGCTCATATTACTGCAAGTCAAAATCCTGAACGGGAACCTTTCTGTTTATTTCTTTATTTTTAAAATATGTGTTGTCTTGTTTCATTTCTCGCTTCTTTTCATTTTTCTTTTTCTCCCCCACCCATATCTCTCTCTCTCTCTCTCTCTCTCTCTCTCTCTCTCTCTCTCTCTCTCTCTCTCTCTCTCTCTCTCTCTCTCTC
>NW_004797785.1:72691-74145 GCF_000002075.1 Aplysia californica
TCATCATCATCATCATCATCATCATCATCATCATCATCATCATCATCATCAGCATCATCATCATCATCATCATCATCATCATCATCATCATCATCCGGTGCCTTGCCGACTGGCGTAGGGGAACTTGGATCTACACTTCCATCTGTCTTGCGTTACAGCAATGGTGTCTGTCGTTCTTGCTGTTCCCAGCCATGTTGTCAAACTGTCCAGTATCTCCCCCCCCCTCCTCTCTCTCTCTGCCTCTGCCTCTCTTTCCATCAAACTTGCCTGTTGTTGCAATATTATCCAATGCTTCTTTCCGCATTGTGTGTCCAAATGAAATTTGCCTGTCCATTTCGTGTATTCGTCACAAGCTTTTAACAGATTGACCTTATTTCTGCACATTTAGGCCGTTTTTTAAAAATCACTAAAGGTAAGTAATTAAGTTTTCTTGGCTTCACCAAACAAGTTGGAGTGTCTGAGGCTAAGGGAAACAAATGTAAGATTGTGTTTAAGTTTTAGTAAGAGTTTCACAGCACTTGCAACACAATAAGGTCATATAAGTGCCGAAGAATAGACGTGTCACAAGAGAGTAACATACACAAAAAAGGAGGAGGAGGAGGAGGAGGAGGAGGAGGGATAAGGCCGATAGATGTTTTATAGGAAAGAAGGAACAAACCACACCAGAGCACCTGCCAAACACCCACTTAGAGAGTGGGAAGGGGAGGTGGTGGTTATGTAAGCACAAAGATCATTACCGTGAGATCAGCTCACTGTCGTTTACATTGTGGGCTTGAGAGTAGAGATTGGCGAAGGATCGATTCCGGAACCGATTCCCACGATTAATGCTACGGAAGAAAAATTCCGACTTCTTCTTACGTAAACCAAAAGTTACCAGTTACTTTAATCATTAAGATCTTCTTTTATTCAACTTATTTTTGAAAAATATGAGTTGATGCTTCGTAGTGTTCCAAAATCAAGGTTATCCTAAATCCTGAAGATGTTTGGAGCCAACCAGGAACCCACCTGAAGATATCACATCATTAGAAAGTAAGTAATTGGGTTTGGAGACAATTCCTACGACTCCTAGCTCTCAATAATCAGGAACCTAGCCGCCCAGCACTAGTTGAGAGCATTGGCAGATTTTGGATTGTCCTTTGAGAGGAGACAACGAAGCTACCAAACCGCAAAAATCGAAGAAAAGAAGTAGCATGCAATGAATTTGTCTGCGTGCTATAAAGTGAGATTTCTGAAATGCAAGACCACGCTTTTACTTTTACTCCTAGATCAAGATCTGTTCCTTTACTCAATTCTCGGGCCTGGCAGTGAAGGGTTCAGGATAGGGTTTAGTTTTCTTTCTCATTATCATCATCATGATCGTCTTCGTCGTCGTCGTCATCCTCCTCCTCCTCCTCCTCCTCCTCCTCCTCCTCCTCATCATCATGCTACTCCTCCTCTTTCTTCTTTCCGTCTTA
>NW_004797785.1:76703-80492 GCF_000002075.1 Aplysia californica
CCCCCCCCCCCCAAAACAAAACAAAACAAACAAACAAAGCAAAACAAAACAGATTAGACAGACTGTAGAAACAGACAAAATTGTTCATAATTATCAACACCCGACGGCGGCATTCGCTAACCACCTGCAATCACGCAGCAGGAGAGATCAGCTTTTTTTGTGTGTTTTGTTTTGGGGAAGCCTGGAAAATAGACATTTTACAACAATTAGCGGACGAGATGTGAAAATCAATTCTTAGTTCAGCCAGTACAGAAGGGGCACAGACCTAATCTTGGTGTATAGATAAATATGGAGTGTCTAAAAGAGAAAAAAAAGAGAGATCTCTTTAAAGGGCAACAACTCGGTCTTCCTTGAGTCAATTTCAACAAAACTTTGAACAAACAACATTCAACAAAAAAAAATGGTGAAAATGGTGAAATGGTATATGTTTAACGCCCCTATCAACACTACTAGGTTATTTAAGGGGCGGGACCTCCTAGTTTAACGTCCGTCTCCGATAGGACGGAGCCAAGTGGGAAGTTCGTGTAAAGTGCCTTTCCCAAGGACACAATGTCTGACCGAGCTGAGGCTCGAACCCCCGAACTCGCAATCTCACGATTATGAGTCCGGTAGCCTAACCACTACGCTACCGACGCCACTCCATTCAACCAAGAGGACATTTATTTTGCTGCTTTGAAGAAAATCAGTCTACGTGTTTGAGAAATATTATTATAAAGCTTTTAAAGTTTCAAACTGAATAAAGTGAACCGCAAAACTTAACCTATTCTTATAGCTACTTTACTTCTTTATATTTATATTAATATATTTGTCTGCCGTATGTTTGTTCGAAGAGCCCATTGCCCTCGCCCCTCGGTTTTATTCCCAAACAAATAATTATGAAATTATGTAAACGGAACCCAAAAAAATGAGAAATTAAGCGATTAATTTAATTTAAACTAAGAATAATAAAGGAAAATAATCAGAAATTATGCCCCCCCCCAAAAAACCCCCCAAAAAAACAACAACAACAAAAAACAAACAAACAAACAAACAAACAAACGAACCAAAAAAAATCAAATTTTGCTAAATTATGGGGGGTGCATAAAACCCAGGGGACAGATTGCCCTAACAGGGAGCCGCCCTTGAGTGTTCTCACAATGACCTCCTTTTCTGCAAAACAAAGTTACTTTTGTGCTTATTTTATACGGAAATTTACGAATGAGTTTTACTGAATGAAAAAAGACGAGCCAGTGGCAACAGTGATCATTGTGGTACTTCCACCTTACTTACTTGTCCTTACTTGTCCACTGTGTTGAGGTCACCGCAGTCGGAACATGTCCGTCTCTGCTCTCCCCCCTCTTCAGGATCCATCCCAGAGTCTGTCTACTTATGGTTTCCATCATGATAGTACTTCCACCTGTCACGGCCTAGCATCATCGTGCAATTTCTGTCATTGCAAAGTATCGCATTATCTTCTTTTTGATATTTTACATCCACTTTCCCTATTTGTTATGGTCGTTTGTATCATACACCTATACTGAACATTTCCAGCGTATTCAGTAGGTTCTTTGAGCCTGGCAAAATTTTTTTTGCTTTTTAATTATTTTTTAAAATTTGAATTTTAGAAATTGCACTAAAATTGGGAAAAAGAATCCCCTCTTCTTGACTTCAAAGAGCCCATATAAGGGTACATTACAGCGAAAGTAAGCCAGAGCGTGAGATTTCATCTCAAGTGGTGTAGCAAGACAGACAGAGGGGCACAATACTCTTGAGAACTATCAAAAATAAATCGTATTGTGAAATAAACCAAAGATAGTATATAACAAGATGGTTCACTCCGCCCAAAAAGTGTCCGCGGAAGTCTGCTCATTGCTTCAAATCGCGCTGCAGTCTTTGTTTTGAAGCTCTCTTTCGTTTCTCAAGAAGAAGAATAGGAATAGGACCAAAGATAGATCTAGTACATAACAAAATGGTTCACTGAGCCCAAAAAGTGTCCGCGGAAGTCTGCTCATTGCTTCAGATCACGCTGCAGTCTTTGTTTTGAAGCTCTGATCTTTCGTTTCTCCAGAACAAGAAGAGGAATAGCACCAACTTGGTGTGCAGAACGACTGCTTTTCATCACCTGTTCGGGTTCGTTCAGAACGGAGTTTTACTTTTTTTTTAAAATAAAAAATTTAATGGCCTCTCGCCTCTTTTTATAAAGTCATAGGTTTTTTGTTAACGAAACCATTTTTAAAAAGCGTTCTTCCGAAATTTGAATTCTAATTTATTCAAATACTTTTTAGTTTCACTTTGAATTTTTTCGAGCAAGTAGGGTAACTCTATTCGCAAAGGGTGCGCTTTTTCGAAGAGGGAGCCAACGGATTTGAGGTCGCTTTTTTAATTGCCTGAAAGAGAGGAGTGAACTATCTTGATATACTATCTTTTCATGAACAGAAGGGATCGTCCCAGAATAACTTCTCCCACAGATGAATGCCTCTGAAACACATTGTCTCGATGTCAACTTCCCGTTCACATGAGGACATCAGAGCTTTATTGGGGGCTCTCGTGGTCTAGAGGTTAAAGTGTTCGCCTCTCACTCAAAGGTCCCGGGGATCGAATCCGGGTAGCGACCGTGACATTTTCTTCTCTAAAATTGTCTCCTTTTTTCACCTACTAACAATGGTGGAATACCTTGAATTGTCTACAAGAAATTATGTGGTTGGGTGGTTGACGGGTGCCCTGGTGTGGTTTGCTCTTTCTTTCCTATCAACCATCTATACTAGTCCTTATTTCTCCTCCCTCTTTTTTTCTGTGTAGGCCTTACTGTCATGTAACACCTCTAAACTTCGTCACTTGTATGGCCTATTTGTATCGCAAGAGCCGTCAAAGTGCGGTGAGGAAAAGCTGTACAGTAAACCAGCAAACAGACGACATAACACCTTGTCATTATGCAACCTTTCTTCCGGCAGGTGAGTGTTACCATAAACCTTCGTCGAAACACCCTACGACATTCACGTGTGTATGGGTGGTTGGAGGGTGACACTGACACGTCCTGCTTCTCTTTTTTCCCTCTGCTTTTTCTTTTTATTATTCTGTTTGTTCGTCTTGCCTTTTCTTCGCACTAGGCCTGTATTGTGTCGTTGTACATTCTGTTTACCCAGACCAAGATTGTCTTATCGGTGTCTGTGGTCCGTCCCGGTTGTTTTATGCAACCCCCCCCCCCAAAAAAAAACAACAACAACAACAACAACCCAACATATTCTGAAATTATGCAAACTGAGCCCAAAAATGTGAAATTAAGCGATTCTGTTAATTTTAGCAAAGAATGATAAAGGAAAATAATCAGAAATTAGATCTAAGCACACAAAAAAATGATCGAATTTTGCTAAATTATGCGGGGTGCATAAAACCGCGGGGACAGTGTGGTGTAGCGCTTCGCCATCGCACGTTGAAGACCTGAGTTCCAATTTCTTAGATTTTTGCCCGGGTGGCAGCAGAAGCCTACGCTTATCGATTTGAGACCCCCAAGGGATCTTTAACGTGTGGAACTTGCGCAAAGAAAAAGGACGGACTTGCTTTTAAAAGAGATTTAGCTCCAGCTATAAACTTTTAAAAATCTGTAGAAACCATTGACTGGAATATTTTTTAAAATATTGGGCTAGTATTTATTAATGAATTTTCTTTAAAGAAATTTCTAGAATAATATAGAACCTATAAATGTGTACAAATGTTTGAAAAAAATACTCATGGGTTAAGACGAATTGATATAGATCTAAGTCATTGTGTAAAAGTAGGAGAATTTAGATCTAGGCATTCGATAGTTCAGTA
>NW_004797785.1:82309-83553 GCF_000002075.1 Aplysia californica
TCTTTCTAGTAAATTGGAGAAAAGACTTATATTGTTCCTTTTGCTTGCTTTGGATGGCCTTAAGTTTAATGACAATATTATTGTAGTGAGCATGTCACTGTCAGCGTCCCCTTAATCGTAGATGTAGTACTAATCAAGACTATATCTAGATATTTTTCCAACAGAATTAATGTTTATAATTAGTGTTATTATCAAGTGTATTGTGATTGTGAAGATCTTTAGTAGATCTAGAGATTTAGATCTATCTAGATCTAGATCCCATCCCATCATTAAAAAAACAAAAAACCAACAATACAAATACAAAAACATTGTAACATTGCCAATAATGACATATTGTTGGCAATAAAAATGTACTAGACTATTTCACTATATTTCCTCTTGGAAGAAAGTTTTAAAATACTGATGCAAGGTGTCTTCCAAGCCCTACCACTGGCATCAGCGTGCATAGCAACGCGAAGCCTCGCTGTGCGGCGCAGCCAAAGGTGCCCTCAACAGGCCGCCATGTTTTAGTTTCAATTCCTCACAGCGAATCGGCGATCGCGAAGAGGGAGTTCCGCTTCTATAAGTGTAGAATTCTGTGGGCAAACCACACAAGAGCACCCACAAACCACCCACCCAAACGGTAATACCGCAGTGTTGACAGTTGGATACAGCAAACTCACGCTTTCGGGTGACGATATTGGCCAGATTTTCAATGCAAAAAATGCGAAACTGCACATCAAAATAGCCAAAACACAATTTGTAAAACAAAAACGGACCGTGGAAATATAAAAAAAAGTGGGGGCTGCAGGCGGGGCGCAAATTTGCAAAAATACTGGTTTGTGACAGTTTTTAGAGCCAATATTGTTCTCAGCACATTAAAAAAAAAAATTTGCATAGTGCCGAAAAATAGTCTAAAATGGGTCTTTTCACCCTGGCAACTCAGTCAGCTTTTTAACTCGAATTCGGAGACCTGGATCGCAACACTGTGGTGGTAATACCCACACCAACCATTACAGTGCACAGACGCCGGAGGGTAAGACGATAAAACCAAATGGTTTACAGTAAACCACCGATTAATCCTCGCTACCTCGGTGTGACAGGGAGGCCCGCATCCATGACAACGGTGGCGTCAGAGGGTGACATCTCTCGCCGCCATGGTGTATTGTTCTCATCTATTTGTACTGGCGTAATCACTTCCCGAGGGTGATATGACTGATTCGCTGTCCTTGTTTGGTGTGAACTCTTGTGACGTGAGTGTGTGT
>NW_004797785.1:84937-86039 GCF_000002075.1 Aplysia californica
GGCAATCTCTAGTAGTGGTGAGCAGTTTAGTGAACGTGCACGCGGCAATCTCTAGTAGTGGTGAGCAGTTTAGTGAACGTGCACGCGGCAATCTCTAGTAGTGGTGAGCAGTTTAGTGAACGTGCACGCGGCAGGGCCAATTGACCTCAATACACCCCGTAGACGTTTGTAATCGGCAGTAAAAGCAGCGGACTTTTTAGACACTGAGTCTCTGACTCAAAATGTTACCCCCAAAAATTGTGCTAATCAATGAAAATTGCTAATTGATAATAACTGAAAACAATACAGTTGTCATGAATAGTGAAGAAAAATGTGTGAAAAATTGAGATAATGAGGTAGACTATAATTTGTCTAAAAGATTGTAAGTGAAGGTTACAAGATAATTTTGTTATTTTCTGGTTATCTTTCCACGGTTTATAAAATGTTAATGTTACAGTGGGCCTACTACTATGTCTCTGAAGAGCATTTTGCCCGACTTTATAAGCTTTTCTTATGTACTTGAAAACAGGAAATATAGTTTCACACTTAAATGTATGCACAATACTCTGAAAAAGAAGGATAAGGAGCTGACTTAGGGTCATTGTGTGTTTTGTGTTTTTACGGAATCCGTTTTACGTCGAGAAAAGAGTCGAAAACAAGTTTTAAAATTTTACGAAAGCCCATAAAATTAAGAAATTACTACCTAGTTGGCGTACTCTTTAATAATTATGACCAGTTAAGGAAAAACTAAGAGAATGATGTAGGATTTGTCTAAATATGACCATTAGCAGTAAAGATATTGCCCATCTTGTCCGGTTATCCTTGCGGGTGATTTTTTAAATCACCCTGTACCTCTATATGGACCAAAAATATTTCTGTGACTTTGTAAAGAGGTGTTTTGTAGTTGTGTACATTCTATGTAAAATTCCTAACAAATTGATGTACATTTGGACTGTACATTCACACACATACAAACATTACACACACACACACTCACACACACACACACACACACACACACACACACATGCACACACAAACATACATACACACTATTTACATGTACTCTCTCTCTCTCTCTCTCTACCTCTCTCTCTCACACACACACACACACACACACACA
>NW_004797785.1:88638-89720 GCF_000002075.1 Aplysia californica
GATAGATAGATAGATAGATAGATAGATAGATAGATAGATAGATAGATAGATAGATAGATAGATAGATAGATAGATAGATAGATAGATGGTGAGGTCAGGGTGGGGATGGACTTGGAGTCTTCTTTTCTAGACAAATGCTGATCATTTTACGTTGAAACGAGAATGTTTTACATTAATTGTTTTAACATCATTAATAATATTTTGCCAAAAGCAAAAATCTTTCAAAAAAGGTCTTTAACAAATGTTCCAAGAATAAAATCCACTCAGGTATAGACCAAATAAGAGCACGTGTAGCTTTTACAACTTTATTTTCTTCTTAATATAATTATGCAGCTATATATTCTGGTGGTCTAACTCCTTTTCCTATCGGCTAGGACAATGTACATTGTCTTCTTTTACAAAGACGTTAATGTTGTTGATGACTAGTCTGATTTAGAGGACGGCATCAGTAAATGTTAATAGTTACTTCTCGTAATCCACAAATCGTGATATTGGTAAAAAAAATAAAAAATTTTAATCAGCACTAGGGTCAAATTTGTAACTTTTCTATTGATGCCGTATTCTTTAAGTATAACATGCCTTTTATTATTCCATACATATGAATTGTAAAAACGTCATCTATTAGCGTGATGTATCTATTTTCATTGGAGTCATCCGAGAAGTAACTCATTTTGTCAGCACACCTCACATAAAAAATAAATGCATGAATACTTACAGTGTACGTTACACAGGCAGAAATGTTGGAGAAGCTGGGGGCTGTGAGGATCGTGGGAGGTTTGAGTGTGTTTGACGTCTCTCTCGGCTGATGGTGTCGGCAGAGAGGGCGAGTGTAGGCCGGGGACGGTAAAGGCTTGTTATGAGGATCACGGAGTAATTGTACTGTGCTGCTTTGGTGTGTGGACTGCTCTCTGATTGGCTGACGACTCGAGTAGGAGGAGTTCTGGTGTCACCTTGGAGTGGTGGGTGGGGTCTGGGTTTCCGGCGCCAGAGAGTTTGCGAAGGGAGGGGGTGGGGGAGAAAGAGGGAACAAAACAGAGAGAGAGCGAGCGAAAGAGAGAGAAAGAGGGAGAGAGGGGGGAGGG
>NW_004797785.1:89820-100176 GCF_000002075.1 Aplysia californica
AGTGTGTGTGTGTGTGTGTGTGTGTGTGTGTGTGTGTGTGTGCGTGCGTGCGTGCGTGCGCATGCGTTTCAAGTTTTAGAAAACCAAGTCATCCCTTAGTTGTCTAAAGCATGACATTGACATCTTTTTTAGATAAAACTTTCCTTCAAAACAGGATTTTGACGCACTGTTCACCATTAACAATATGAGGTTCCACTGTTCACTATAATCAACAGTCTTTTTTTTTAGTAGAGGTATTACGGCGTTCGCATCTGCATAAGGTCATATGAGCGCAAAGGGGTGGATGTCAACAGACAAGTCCTTACTGGGAATCAGTCTTACTCTGCTCACCTCTCTAGCTTCAAAAGCACAAAGTATGCTTGACTATCAAGGCGCCCCAGAAATAGCGGGTCACAAGAGTGTGACAAACATACAAAAGAAATAGAGGAAAAATGACAATAGTAAGGATTAGGAAAGAAAAAGCAGCAGTTCCTTGTTGTAGTTCAGGCACAGTTATGAGCATGACATTGTTGGTTCAGCCTATTTACAATTCTACTGTGCACAAGAAAGAGAAATGTCCCCCCTTTGGGAATGGTCTAAAGACACTTTAGTCAGTGGCACCGCCCCGGGGGGTAATCAACAATCTGAGGTTCCACTGTTCACTATTGTTGTATCAACAATCTGAGGTTCCACTGTTCACTATGAACTGTACAGTCTGAGATTCCACTATTCACTATTAACATTTTGGGATTCCACTGATCACCATAATCAAGTCTGTGGGTTCCACTGTTCACTATAATCAAGTCTGGGGGTTCCACAGTTCACTATTCACCACCTGACTGACAGCTCTTGGGTTCCGGTGTTCACCACTTCCCACAGTTCACCATCAGATCAGTGAAAATGGTCAAAATGGCAAAGGTTTATCGACTCCCCTATCAACACTAGTAGGTTATTCATTAAGAGGCAGGACTTCCGGGTTTACCGTCCATCTTCGAAAGGACCCAGCCAAACGGGACTTTCGTCTTAAGTGTCTTTTCCAAGCCTGAGGCTCGAACCCCCGAACCCGCAATCTCATAGTTACGGGTATGATAGCCTAACCACTAGGCCACATATCAGATCTTGTTTTAGTACCGGTAAGTGTTTTACGGGACTTGCAACACAATAAGGTCATATATAAAGTGCCGGAGATTAGAGGTGTTACAAGAGAGTAACAAACACAAAATAGAAGGAGGGGAGATAAAGAAAGACGATAGATGTTTGATAGGAAAGAAGGAGGAAACCACACCAGAACACCCGCCAACCACCCACACCTATCAGATTTGTATAAATGGCATAAAATACAAGTCAACAGAACTCAGCACAAGTAGAACCTACTAAAATAGAGACTAAACTCATCCAACTCAAAATCTTGACCTATAGATATGTTAGTGGGTGTTGGCGGGTGATCTGCTGGTGTGGCTTGATCCTTCTGTCTTACTTAACATCCATCGTCCTCATTTCTCAACATTCTTTTCTTTGTTTGTTACTACATTTACATGCATCAAGTAACACCTCTTATCTTCGGTACCTGAATGATCTAATTGTGTTGCAAGCGCCGTAAAAAATCTTACTAACATATGTGAAGAGTGCGGACAAAATGAGTTACTTCTCGTAACTGGGGTCACTTTTTGCGGGGTATAGTAGAGGGTTTTACGGTGCTCGCAACTGCATAAGGTCATATGAGCACCAAGGGGTGGGTGTCAACAGAGAAGTCTTTACAGGGAATCAGACTTATTCTGCTCACCTCTCTAGCTTCAACAGCACAAGGTCTGCTTCGACTATCAAGGAACCCAAAAAATGGAAGGTCACAAGAGAGTGACAAACATACAAAAGAAGTAGAGGAAAATGATAATAGTAAGGATTAGGAAAGAAAAAGCTGCAGTTCCCTGTTGTAGATCAGGCACAGTTATGAATGTGACATGATGAATCAGCCCATTTACAATTCTACTGCGCTTGAACGAGAAATGCCCCCCCCCCCCCTTTGGGAATGGCCTAAAGACACTACAGTCAGTGTGGCACTGCCCGGGGGTTAACTGGGGTCAGATTGATGCCATTTTGTTCAAGTCTACTGTCTTTTGATATTCCATATTTACACATTGTACAAACTCCACCTAAAAAGTTGATGTATTAATTTCCATAAAAGGCTAAAATCCAAGAAGTAACTCATTTTGTCAGCTCACCTCACACATTTTTCATTTGTACAGCTTTATTTTAACTTTATTAACGCCCCTTTCAACACTTAAAAGTCACATTACTTGTATCTTAGAGAGGCAGGATCTCTGAACGTATTGCTCATCTCCGAAAAGACTGATCCATGTGTATGGGGAGCCCTGGAAACTCCACAGTTGATTCAATAATGCCCCACTGAGGACTCAAACCCACCACACCAGCACCATAACCCAGCATGATACCACCTGATCCAGTGAAGGATCGAAACAAAAAGGAGAAAAAAAATTCAAAAACAATTAAAAAAAAAAAAAGACAAAAAAAAAAAAGACAAAGCAAAAAACAAACCAACAAACCCACAAATAAACAAGAAACAGGGGAAGAAAGTCCTAATTCCGTTTAAGAACTTCTTTTATTGTAGAAAAACCAAAGGGAAAAAAAAACGAAACAAGACAAGTCTCAGCGGACCAGCCACTGTGAGACAAGTCAGAAGTTTCCAATAAAGTTGACAGACAGACAAAGTCTTCTTGTTATACACAAACAGTCATCACATCGAATGAGGACTAACGTTAAGGACAGATGCTACCAACAGACTGAGGATTAAAACAAGCCATGATCTCGATGATGGCAATGATGATGATGATAATTAGGGAGAAGACAAAAGGCCCAGACAGAAATTTGAGAGGAAAAAAAAAAGAAGAAAATTTGGAGCACTTCTCTTTGAAAAGAAAGAGGCAAGGTCTTAGAAGTTAGAAAGATAGTATAATATATTCATTATATTTTAATAAATGGTTACGGTGAAGTGATTCTAGACTTTAAATAGAAGGTAATCAGTAACCGTGATTATGCTAACAAAACAAAATAAATTTAAAACAAAAAACAAGTGGACACTGACGTCACAGGGAATCCATATCAACTATAAAATGTATTGAGAATATAACACAGTCCCCTATTCTTTGAACACACGCCAGCATGTGTTGCATGTGGACTGCTGGATATACTCCAAATACCTCTAGGTGTCTTCAGACAATTTCATAGCGGATATGGACCACTAAACAAATTATGCTAGATCACACTGATAGATACAGGAATTCAACAGAGCGTATGAAGGCATCAGTGAAAGTAAGATGTAACAGTTCCATGTTATGTTTTTCTATAAAACAAGTTTTTCATTCATAAAGAGAAATTTCAATAGAATAGGGGAGAGAAAAAGGCGTTGTACTTTAAAATCTTAGCAATCAGGAAATAAACTTTTAACATTTTTGGCTCGATTCTGAATAAATAGCAATCAGGAAATAGAACCTGTAACATTTCCGACTCGATTAGGAATACAAATCAAGGCACGTGCACTCCAGCGTGAAAGCCTAACTACAAGCAAATGTCTTTATCATCGATGCCAGACTTTTGAGTGCGCCAGGCACTCAATTGTCCCCACTTTCAACCTCCAGACATTGTTATGTATCTGCTTTCCGAGACCCAAGCTAAAACCTAGAAGAGAACGAATAGGGTCAAAACCAGCACTGCCAATTCAGAGTTACGGGAGAAGAAGGTACAGTACGTCTAGTAGTATTATATATGTGGAATGTGAAGACACAGTCAGAGCAATGCACGTGATGGCGAACTACGGTAAAACTACAGCAACAGCAACAACAACAGCAACAGGCGAATTATGCGTACTTTAACTACACGCCCAGCGCGTCCAGCGTGCCTACGGCGCGTGTAACGACATTACTTTGTTTCCCACCCAACAACCAGCGTTGGGTAAAACAAACAGTCAAAATACATATAATACTTAGGGAAAGGGGGGGGGGAAGCCAGTCCCAGGACAGACGACAAACAAGGCTATGGTATGGCAACATCACGAGACAAAGGCAATTCTCTCAACACCCAGGAAATATCGGGAACAATTCTGCGACAAGAATCTATGTATGTAAGCGTGCAAGTAACTAGTGGCTTGGGATGAGCACATTGTGCAGATGTAGTGGAAGTGACCACACAGAGTCAGAGACTGACCGGCAGCCCTGATGGATGGACATCACCTACACCGCACAAAACATCCCAGCACAGCGCAAATGTAAACACAAACAAAACAAAATGGAAAAAAAAAATAATTCAAACAAAAATGGGTACAGCTATCCTCAACCAGTGACGGATAAGCTACAATGCAATCAATGAGTACGAACAAAAAAAAAAGAAGAAGAAAACTGGGAAAGCTATCTTCAGCCTGTAATGGATAAGCCTATGAAACAATGAATGAATGGCTAAGAACAATACAATAAAATGAATAAACTGGCAGTTATCCTCAACCAGTGACGGATAAGCTATGCTGCCATCAAAAGCTATAATAAACACAACAAATGAATTAAAAAAACAGGCAAAGTTATCCTCAACTTGTGACAGATAAGCTATGAAGCAATCAATAGCTATGAACAATAAAAAATGAAGAAAACTGGCAATGCTATCATCAACTGATGACGGATAAGCTACAAAACAATATATATGGCTATGAACACCAAAAAATATTTTAAAAGCGGCAAAGCCATCGCCAACCAGTGACAGATAGGCTACAATGCAATGAATTGCTATTTCTGGTCACCGTTAAAAACGAGATGACCTACACAAAAATAATGAACAAAAAATCCAAGCACTTCAAAGTACACAAACGCAAAAAATATACCCCAGCCATGTTTCTGCGCAGCTACGGGCCAAACTTTCCAGCGGAACAAACATTGACCTCCTGGCCTTCTAAGAGCAACAAATCAAGGGCTAACTTTTGAGTGAGCCTACACAAGCATTTTGATGCAAACTTTAAAACCTCAAACCAGCAGCAACTGAAATCAGTAACAGTTGAGTGGAACTTTGAAACAGACACACTCAAAGGTTGATGACCAAAGCAGGTGGGGTGGGGGTGGGGGTGGGGGAACTTTTGCGAGTATAGAACAAAAACCTCTGGCTTTCTGGCTAGCTCTACATTCAGTAAGCACGACATCTGAAAGCGATTTAATGAATAACAAAATTATTCTCAATGCCAAATAATGAGGACTTCTCATTAAAAATCTGAAAGTGATTTGATGAACAACACATTTTTCAATACTAAACATAATGATGATGACTTCCTAGTATACCTGTAAGTGATCTCATGAACCTTATTAACAGAATGAACACCAGATAAAATGAATCAGGGCGATATTATGCATCATATCAACAATAGAATGAATTACTTGGATCCGTTTCACAGTTTGACAGAGGACACGGTGAACACACAACTGGAGGAACAGTTGTACCAGTTGCTTGGCTCTGCAGCTTTCAAGCAAAGTTCTTGCAGTCAGTCCGGACAACAGAAAAAGTCAAAGGTTCCACTAAGAGCCTCAGCGGCATCAGCGCCGAGCTCCGATCGTCCCTGTAAATGTCGTTCTACTTCTCCAGCAGGTATCAAAGTCGGAGTGTTGCTTTAGTGCAAGCGGCTCACGGTCCGAGAAAGGACACAGCACCGTGGGCTACACCAGGCGAATATATATATATACACACATATATATATATATATATATATATATCAGCCCACGGCAGACAAGAGCCACTTACGCTAAAGAACATTCCGGAATAGAGAACAATATCTGTCTAGGAAACCTACTCTACATTGGGTACAGAACAAGGCTTTACAAAGGAAAACTTTTCGATTAAAAACATAGATTTCCCCGCCTTCTTGTAGTATTTCGACGACGATGGCGATGATGAGGATGCGGCATACGAGACCGGGCGAATACGCTGCACACATCATCTCTCTCCTGGCTGCCCGCAGCTTTATGACGTGCGACGCGGCGCAGCGCGCGTTGTGACAGTCAGCGCCGACGAGGCCCGAACCAGCGGTGCGCATGTCAGCGACTGATGTCACGGGGGGTCAGCGCGCTGCGGACGTGTCAGCAGCTCCAGCCGTCCAGCAGCCGGGTCATAAGATACACATGACAATATGCCATACAGTGTGGGTGGGACAAGTGTGACAGCGACGCGCGCCTGTTACACAAACTAGTGCGACAGTGACACGCGCGCGCGTTACACCAAAAGGAAGAAGCCTACTGGCTGTGTTTGACTGTGCGGAGAAGACCTGGTGAAGAGAGAAAAGGAAGAGGGGGAGGGGGGAACGAATTAGTCATGGAAACCTGGCACCACAATAAATGATAATGGGTGGAAAAATAGAATCTTATAATGATACATTTTTCGTCAACTTATGTGTATTGTAGGACGTTAAATGTAGACTCGGTGAACAAGATAAGGCAAAACACACAAGCATGTGTATTGTAGGACCTTAAATGTAGTCTCGGTGAACAAGATAATCAAAACACACAAGCATTAAAAAAGTGAATCAAAGTTGTTGCCGCCAGAAGAAGACCTCGCAACTTGCTAAGGTATATCTGGCAACTTTTTATAATTTCAGTTGCCAATTATTGAAGTATGCAAGCCACTTTCTCGGGGTACACTTAGCAACTTGTCAAGAACTTGAAGTACATTTGATGACTTACAAGGAATAATTAGCCACTTGCTAACTAATGTGACTACCGATTTACGATGTATATCTTGTGACTTTCTACTGCTTCTTTTGTCGCAACTTACAAATGTGGTTAGTGACATACTACCACTTGTATAGCGATCTGCTACTTCTGAGGCGACTTACTAACGTGACTAGCAATTTACAATCTCTTCTACTGCTACTTATTAATGTTCTACCACTTTTATAGCAAGTCACTACCACTTCTATAGTTACTCAGTACCACTTTTATAGTTACTCACTTTTTTATAGTTACTACAACTTCTGTATTACTTCTTCTATAGAGACTCACTACCACTTCTATAGCGACTCACCACTACTTCCATATTGACTCTCTACCACTATATAAAAACTCACTACCACTTCTATAGCGACTCACCACCACTTCCATATTGAGTCACTACCACTTGAGCATGGACTTACCCTCAGAAGGCACCCAGCAGGAGGTCCAGCTGCTTGAGCTCATCAGACATGCCGAGAACATCCCGGGCTTTGAGGCTAGTGGCACAAGCTTCATCGTCCGAGCCCAAACTCTCCAGGGCCATGGCCAGGGTGAAGTCCGAACCCTCGCCCATCGCCTCCTCCTCCTCCCCAGCCAGCAGAGAGGAAGTGGAGTGAGGGCTGAGTTCTTCCGGCAGGCCTGGGCTCCCCAGCTTCTGCCCGCCACGGTTGCTGCTCTTGTCAAAGTCGGGGCTGGTGTTGGTGTAGAAGGCGCTGAGGAAGCTGGTCTCCGCAGGGTCGTCCAGTAGGTCTTCGCTGACCGACGAGTCAAGGATGTTGCTTCGTGGGTCCATCTGTAATGGGGAAAGGTCAAGGCCATCGTCTGAAAAGCAGCTGAGCAGGTCCTGAAAGCTTCCTTCTGGTGAGGCCACGGAGGACTGGGGAGAGCCGGCCATCGATCCCTGGCTCCCGTGAAGGTCACTTGACGGGCTGCCGGGGCTGGGGCTGCTGCTGATCACCGGACTCCTCACCGCCGCTTGGCTGCTGTGGCCACCAGTCATCTCTCCAGGAACAATCATCTCGCAAGGAGACTGGAACGGGAACGGGCTTTGGAACCTGCTCTCACTCCCAGTACCAGTGGTCGCGGCTGCAGCTGCTGCTGGTGAACCATGTTGAGGGCTTGATGAGGCTTTGTAGACAGGCACAGTACACTGTTCTTCCTTCAGGGCCAGGATGTTGGGGATGTTCCCCGGACACATCTTCTCCGTCGGGAACTCTTGCTTGATCTCCGTCTTGATCTCCATCTTGGCCGACGCCTTTGGCTTGAGCTCTGGGATGTCCAGAGTGTCGAAAAACGTTTCAATTTCAAAGGCATCGAAGATGGGGAGCTCCTTCCTCCTCTGTGACACACTGGTTGTGTCGGGCCTAGCGCTCTGTGTCAGACTGGCGCGAGGGGGCGACGGCACAGCCGCCACCTTCTCCGTCTTCTTGGCATCTTGCGTGAGCGCCGCCAGCTTCTCCAGAGCCTGTAGGATGGAGGTGGAGTTCTTGTTCTGAGCTGCCGCTTCCTCGGGATCCATCACCTCAGTCTTGATCGAGACGTTAGACGAAGGTTGTGGGGACGAAATGGGTGATGGATCTGGAGTCAGGAAAGAATCGGGCACGTTCACGTCTGGAACAACTTGCTCCGAGGCAGACATGTGTCCTCCCACTTTTGACAGTGACGGGGCCACCATTGCTTGACAGGCCAGAACCTCCGGAGACTTCCTGGCAGTCAGTACACCCATTCTGTAATTGCTGGGCTGCAGCACTTGCATAGATTGACCTTGACCCTCAAGGCACATCGCCATGGGAACTTGTCCGTAGTGCTCCATCAGGGGAACGTTCCGGCTGTTCACATCGCTATACCCCTGACCTCTGCTGCAGTCATCCATGCTCCAGCTCGTCTTGGCCATCTTGTTGGGCCGGCAGGAGGCCGATTGCGGCCCCTGAATCTTCCTCTTGAGCATGGCCTTGAGCCGGTCCGACTGCACCATCGCGGAGGCGGCGTTGAAGGTTGGGGAAGGGAGGCCAACCACAGACTTATTCCCCTGGCTCATGGTCATCCCGGGCGGGCACTGGACGTGGTAGATGGACGGGCGGCCGTGGGGGGTCATGCAGCCCGGCATGGAGGCCTGGTAGCCTGGGACGGGGACGGACGCTGACCCGTTCTGTTGGACCCAGTGACCCATGGCCATGTCTGGGCTGGAGGTGACCGAGGAGAGCTGGGAGCTCCACAGCTCGTGCGCCCGGCTCGGGTACATGGAGAACATGTGACTCTGTACTTTGATCTGGTAGGCTTCTTGGCCACTGAAACAACAACAGGGGAGGGGAGATTAGTTTTAGTAAGAGTGTTACGGCACTTGCAACACAATAAGGTCATATAAGTGCCAAAGAATAGATAAATGTCTAACAAGAGTGTAACATACACAAACCACAAAAACAAGGAGGAGAGATAAAGACGGTAGATGTTTGACTGTAAAGAAGAAGCAAACCACACCAGAGCATTATTATTATTATCATTATCATAATTATTATGAGATTTCAAAAAAATGTTTGTCACACATATTATGTCTTTAATTCTGTTTGCAAAGCCACATATCTAAATCAAAATGAGCCCGGCTGCACACAGACAACAATGACGCAAAGAGTACTCACTCGATGACTTGGTTGACGCACACAATCAAGGGCTCGTCACTCTGTGACAGTGACGCTTGGCGCACGTGCATCACGATGTTGACCCAGAATGGTGTCCCGTCGCCACGCAGCATGCGGACTGTCATCATAGAACCCATCTCATGGTTGGAGCGAATCACTGGAGGCAAATCAACAGAAAACTAATAATGAATATCTAGCTGCATTGAAGAAAAAGTGACAAGGATTTTAAAAAAATCTACGACACCCCTTTTCAGTAAACACACAAAAACACAACGTTCAATTAAACGATATTTTCATGACAAACTTATATAAATTCAGATTGGGCTTTATTTTCAAATTTAAAAAAGTTCAAAACCCTTTGAAGTATCTGTAGACTATACATAAGCGCTAGAATAGGCTAACACTAACAAGGTCACCATAGCAGAGACTGCCCACTATTTTGGAACTGCACGGTGACATTAAAGATGGTGCGTTCCAAAGGGCAGTGAGCCCTGATATATGAAAATTGTCAAGCACATCAACATCAAGAATCAGAGATTCCCACTAACCGCTCCACACAGACGACACACACACTGACGACACACACACTGACCACCACACACACACGCCACTCACACTGACCACCACACACACACACGCCACTCACACTGACCACCACACACACATAAGCCACTCACACTGACCACCACACACACAAGCTACTCACACTGACCACCACACACACAAGCCACTCACACTGACCACCACACACACAGACGACACACACACTGACCACCACACACACACACGCCACTCACACTGACCACCACACACACACACGCCACTCACACTGACCACCACACACACATAAGCCACTCACACTGACCACCACACACACAAGCTACTCACACTGACCACCACACACACAAGCCACTCACACTGACCACCACACACACAGACGACACACACACTGACCACCACACACACACACGCCACTCACACTGACCACCACA
>NW_004797785.1:100276-103828 GCF_000002075.1 Aplysia californica
GAGAAAACACGTCATATTTTCTCGGAAAAGTGCTTACATAACTGTAGAGAAACCTCAGACCAAAGCCACGACACATCTGCCATTATACCATGTTCGTTTCTTCCGCTATCTGAATAAATAACGAAAGGAAACCAACGAACTGAAGTGGTTTACCAAATGTCGGTCCTGTATTGGAACCCCCCATAAAAGAATGTGCATTGTTTGTTGGTGTACATCACTTTCACTTTCACAAAAGAGAATTACTTCAGACAGAAGCTACCACGTTAAGACACATCTACATCTATGCTTGCTGGTAGAACGTACACACCGTGTGGTGTTTTCTTTCAACTATTTCAGCACAGCGCGACATTGGAGTTAAAGGGAACATACAAATGAGACGGTGGTATACTATTGATAGTACACATCAAAGAGACAACACACATTGCACTGAACAGTTCCAATTGTCAATTCAAAATGTTCGGGTAATTTTATTTTTTTTAAACGAAACTGCAAAAAGAAAAAAACCCAACCTAGCCAACCTCTCTCTTCCCCCTCCCCTTCCCAGGTTGTAGTCAAGCAATGAGATCAATGTAGAAGGCACAGCGTAACATTGTGCAACTAGACATGAGACAACTGGCCCTAACGTCATTGTGAGCTTTCCCACTTTGAAACACAAGTACAATCTCACAAACATCACTACTGCTAGGCAACATTCGGGGAAAGACAATGAGTCGGCTTATGTCCCAAACGTCTCAGACGCCTCATCGACAAAAAGAAGTATGTGTCACGACGCGCTGGAATCAGGCAAGTAGAGTTACTGCTATCATCTCAAAGCCTGTTCATTTGCCTTGCTTTAGATGACAAAAATATTTTGAATAGAAGTTGAGATATGTTTGACTAAAGGATGTGGAGATCCCCTGATTTCTGAGGTAAAATTAGCGAGAAAATGACCGCCAAAGTTGGGTGCCTTTCATAGCCTGAGAGTCCTTGGAAAGTGTAAATTTACAATTTTTGTGCCTTTTATCGACTGTTTTCAGTAAAATATACACAGAAATGTATTTTTAGAAGGGCAATAAAGGCGTTGATTCAAAAAACAAAAATTAGATGAAAATAGCCCCCCCCCCATAAAAAAGGGAGTAAGAATGCCTGTTTCTTAGGTTTTATTTTGACAAGCGCCTGATTTTCCCATGATGCCTCATATTATATATTATTAGGACAACGGCAAGTCTTTCAACTTTTTTAAAGCCCAGAGAGCAACATTTTTCAGGAGGGAGAAAAACCTTTTCATTCTTTGAAAAAATATTGTACTTAAACAATGTTTATTTTCTTGATTCTTTCAACATTACCGGTAATTGAGATTTAAATTTCCACTAAACTTTTCTTAAGCATAAGCAGCCAATACCACAAATTAAAAAGCACACCCGGGCAAAATTCAAAATTTCCTACTAACTGAAAATGTTTAACGTGTGCCGCACGCTCATATTATAACCTTATGCAGTTGTGAGCGCCGTAAAACAACAACTACAAAAGTAACCGACAGTTTTAAGTACCAGGAAGGATTTTCCAGTCCAAAACTGCCATGTGTGACTCAGCCCCTCGTCCGTCTCCCTCGGTCACAGTCTGTCTGTCTGTCTGTCTGTCTGTCTGTCTGTCTGTCTGTCTGTCTGTCTGTCTGTTTGTCTGTCTGTCTGTCAGTCTGCCCTGTTTGTCTGTCTGTATGTCTGTCTGTCTTTCTGTCTAAGGGTTATGACGTCGACACCCACTTGTGGGAATAAGGACAAAACCCGGTGGGTGGCTGGTGGGTGCTTTTGAGTGGTTTGCTCCTTTTTTCCTAACAACATCTATCGTCCTGATCTCCACCTTCTTTTTTGTGTTTGTTACTCTCTTGTAACACCTCTAATCTTCGACACTTATGTGACCTAAATGTGTTGCAAGTGCCGTAAAACTTTTACTAAAACGAAAACGGACAAAAACCCTTGCCACAGAAAGACCTTTGGATTATGAGAGGAAAAGCTTGTGACGTGCCACGTCGTTTCAGGTGCTGGCACCGCGTTGGAAATAAGGGAATAATGTAGACAAAAAATAGTTTACATTAAAAAAGACAAAGACTTTCCTGATGTCACTATCTAGAAGAAAAATAAAGATTATTTTGCATGCAAGATCTATGAGAAGATGAGAAGACTTGGGGAAAACTTCCATGTGTGTGGCCAGATCTATGTGCTACCAGCTTCATTATCAGAATCTTCTACATAAAGCAGAAGAGTAAACAAAAATAACAAAACACCTTCCCTCTGAGTATCTGTTCATTTATAATCTAGCCTACTTCTTTTTTTTTTCTTTTTTTCCACTTTCGTTGAAACGGGCGGAAGCAGTAAAACAATTGGGTTAAAAAACTTGGTTTTCGAGGATTTTCTATATATTGTTCAAGTGGAGAAGAGTTTCAGTTTTCAATGCTATTGTTTTCTTCATGATGCGAGTCATTGAATATTTGCTACAGATTTTGATAAACGTGAGCAGTACACAAGACAGCGGAATGTCCGTGGTCTCTTCAAGGGCATGGCGACATCACCCAAGGCCTACACACAACCAGGCTGGTTACGGGTTGGGTGAGCTGATTCGTGTTACAGAAAACAACAACAAATAAAACATACTATTGGTAAGTTTGTGCGACAATGCTGTTAGCATCTTACTTGTAGTAGACATAGTTACAATCAATACATAGGCCATTCTAGCATGCACACAGCGAACAAAAAGACCGTACATACTGAAGAAATACTCAGATCCCGATATGTCCCTATACTACATTCTTTGTATTCAAAACACACACAGAGTGCTCATTGTACACAATATTTATATATAGAGCGAAAACAAAAAGTGACATGAACGAGGGAAGATATAGGCCCTAAAGTAATTACTCACCTCTGGTACTTCAACAAGATCTCGCACCTGCATAAGGTCATAATATGATTGCGCGGGACACACTAAACATTTTCAGTTGGAAGGAAATTTTAATTTTGCCCAGGTGGCTGCCACAGCCTACTCCTATCGGTTTTTGGACTCCCAAATGATCTTTAATATGCGCAACATGCACACGGGACCTCCTAGATTTTTCGCCCTTATCCGAAAAGTTCAGTTGTAGATATTACCAACAAAAAACCAGGGGTGTGGCTGAAAGACAGCAGTTATAACTTGCCAAGGAGTAGAAAGGCTACAGAAAGAGTCAGGAGCCCAGAGGAGAGGCCAAAGGAGGTGAGGGGGTGTGGCAGAAAATGGAGACGAAAGCAGACGGCAGAACTTTGTTAGAGAGCAGGAAAAGAGGTGAAAGGAGACCATTTTAGAGATGAAATTGTCCGTCGCTATCCGGACACCAACCGGGAACCTATAGAATGAGAGGCGAACAGATTAACGTGAAGACCACGAGAGCTCCCCAACAAGTGGTTGTAGCAGGGCACTTATCTAGTCTTCTTTGTCCATTTCTATAGGAAACTTGTACACAAACCCAACAGATACAAACATTTTGTAGCCTTGTGCTTCAAAAGGAAACCCTCTCTCCCTCTCTCCCTCTCTCCCCCC
>NW_004797785.1:103928-105577 GCF_000002075.1 Aplysia californica
CCACCACACACACACACGCCACTCACACTGACCACCACACACACACACGCCACTCACACTGACCACCACACACACACAAGCCACTCACACTGACCACCACACACACACACGCCACTCACACTGACCACCACACACACACAAGCCACTCACACTGACCACCACACACACACACACAAAGGACACACACACTGACCACCACACACACAAGCCACTCACACTGCACGTGTTTCTCTTTAGCCTCGTGGATGTCTTCCGGGTGCAGCATGGCGTACCACGACTGTTTGGTCAGTTCTTCGCTTGACCGGCCCAGGTGAAACTCAGCACTAGACAAAAAACACAAGAAAAAACCCAATAAGATATATAGAATGAGTGATATCAACACAATGGCTTATCAGCATTGGAAAAGCAGTCTGCATAGTACAGGAAAACCTGCTTGAAGAATCAGTCCCCATAGCAAAATCAAACAAATGAAAGTTAAAACTTTCTCTTTGTGCACGTGGGTGGTTGTAGGGTGCCACACGTTGTTCTACTTCTTTATACCCCTTATACCCTTTCTGTTGTTTGTGTCGACAGTCAGTCATTGTCTAAGCCGTAAGTGACAGTTATTGAGTTTAAAGTCCTTTCTTTGAAACTCTTAACTTGCCAATCCCATGGCAACTTGATCAGAAAATGATTTAAGAACTAGTATAGAAAGAAGAACAAGAAGAAGAAGAATGTTTGTTTTGGTAAGTGTTTTACGGCACTTGCAACACATTAGGGTCATATAAGTGCCGAAGATTAGAGGTGTTACAAGAGAGTAACAAATACAACAAAAAAAAGGAGGGGAGATAAAGACGATAGACGCTTGATAGGAAAGAAGAAGCAAACCACACAAGAGCACCCGCCAACCACCCATGAGGAAAAAAAAAAGAAGGAGGAGGAGAAGCAGAGCAACAAAAAAGAAAACAAAATCAAAACAAACACCAAAAAAAATTATTTTTTTTAAATTAATTTTTTTTTAAACTCACGTTTTAGTGACCTCCATGACAGTCATGTCCAGCTGGTGCACCGTCTTAAACACCATGGTGTTGTTCTGCACCAGGTTCTCCTTCAGCTCGGGGGTGATCAGGGGCGAGCAGGTGGCCATGAACACGCACTGACCGTCCACGGGGCTGCCGGGCTCCGACACACGGATGAAGTGACCACGCACGTGCATCACCTGGAGGGAGAGAGGAGGGGAGAGAGAGGTCAGTATTTAGTTTTAGTAAAGTTTCTTTTACGGCGCTCGCAACTGCATAAGGCCATATGAGCGCCAGAAGATCAGAGGTGTTACAAGAGAATAACAAACATAAAAAATAAGAAGGGGGAGATAAAAGATGATAGATGTTTGATAGGAAAGAAGAAGCAAACCACACCAGAGCACCCGCCAACCACCCAAGGGAGAAGTCAGTGAAAGGCTCACAAAAGAACATACGGAGATAAAAGTAATACTGAGAACATAAAGGTTATGATAATAATAAGGAGGAGGAGGAGGAGAAGAAGAGGAAGAGGAAGAAGAAAAGGAAGAAGAAGAAGAAAAAGAAAAAGAAAAAGAGGAGGAGGAAGAAGGAGAAGAAGAAGAAGGAGAAGAAGAAGAAGGAAAAGAAGAAGAAGAAGAAGAAGAAGAAGAA
>NW_004797785.1:106309-110785 GCF_000002075.1 Aplysia californica
AGACAGACAGACAGACAGACAGACAGACAGACAGACAGACAGACAGACAGACAGAGGTGGATGGACATGGGGGATGGCAATAAAGTCAGGTCGTAGCAAGCAGGCAAAATAACAATTTGTTCGTTCTTTGTTCAGCAAGACTACAGCAAAGATTTGTCAGTACTGTCGAAGGCGGGGAAAAAAAAACCTACAACAGAAGTGAAGACACATAAACTGACAGAGAAAACCTTTAGAAACATTATAGCAAAGCATACAATTCCCCCTCACCCCCTCCCCTTCCCCTCAAACAAAAAATCCCCCCTAAGAACAAACAAACTTACAAAACCCGTATGAAACAAAAACACCACCCAAACACACTCTAACAAACATGTAGACACACCAACAAACACACACACACACATACACACGCACACAAACAAACAAACAAACACACACTCACACACATACACAAACATACAAGTAAACAAACAAACCCCCCACCCCCACACACACACACATACACACACACACTCACTCACTCACTCACTCACTCACTCACTCACTCACTCACTCACTCACTCACTCACCTCTGGTTCCTCGAAGACACTCACCCCCACTTCAGACCGGTCCCACCATTTCCTATAGGACTTGGGGAAATACCGCCACGGTTTACAGCGTCCAGCATCTACGTCCACAGAAAACTGTCCCAACAAAGCATCCGATTCTGAACTTCACAATTGCCTCAGTCTTAATGTGTTCGGTTTTAGGGAGTTCTATGGTGCTTGCATCACAACAAGGTCACAGAAATGACGAAGATTAGAGGTGTTACGACAGAGTAACGAACACATCATTTTTTTAAAGATGAGGGAGAGATAAGGACGATAGATGTTGCGTAAGAAAGAAGGAGCAAACCACACCACCCACCCGCCAGTGTTGGATTGAAAAGAAGTCCCACAATATGCTGTGGGCGCCACCCCCTCCTCCCCCCATCCTAACTACAAAAGGAAGAAAGAAAGAAAGAAATGACAAAAAGACTGACTCATCAAAGTATGAAAATCAATAAACATAACCAGAGTTCATGGTTTGTTGAATTGACCGTGTGTGTGTGGAGAGAGAGAGAGAGAGAGAGAGAGAGAGAGAGAGAGAGAGAGAGAGAGAGAGAGAGAGACAGACAGACAGACAGACAGACAGACAGACAGACAGACAGAGAGAGAGACAGACAGAGAGACAGAGACAGAGAGAGAGAGACAGAGAGAGAGAGGGGGGGGGGCTGGAGAGGGGGGGGTAATATATGAAAAGGGCTCTGTAGAAGGAAATCCACACGGTTACTGTAAATCTGAGTTTTCAGACATTGGTTGAAGCTACTAAAATCATGGATAGAAATTGAGTTGATCGGCAGGGAACAAGAGAGCCTATTGTACTAAACAACAAAACGCCTCGACGTCTTTGACCTGGCCCACTCTACTTCTATTATCTATTTGTGGTGGCCGGATTTTGCTATTCAAAAGGCTTTTTAATGGCAGCATCGATCGACATGCGGTTTTCGCCAAAAGATTCTTTAAAATATTCCCCAGATCATGACGCCCTTCGTTTTTTCAGTTTTGAGACAGCTTTGCTGCAAAAAGCTAAAATCCTTTATTTCGCCGATCGCTTTTGTAGGCCGACGCTTCTGTCTCTGTAATTTTAGAAAATCCGGCAGGTTTGTTTATTTCAAGTTGTACTTCTGTTCGATACTATCACGCATTTTCGCGCATTACTGAGCACTATTTAAAGTGTAGGACCCGTATAGATCTAAGCTTAATTTTCAGTTTTTCATTAGTTTCGTTTAGATCTAATCATGGGAAAGTCCGTCTTCTAAGACGACGTTGTAAACAAGTGAGGCTTCCGTTCACCAGCCGTGCCTACTCTTCCTCAACAATTTGTTTATTCCTTTCATCGAAAGGGGGCCCAGCTAGTCATATTTACTTTCCATTCTACCACACAAAGTCTCCACGCGCATTTGCCATGTAAAAATATGAAACCTGTATGATGATAAAATCCAGTTGATAAATGACCAATGAAGCTGTACTATGTAGACTAAGTCTGGAACCAGACACTATACAATGACACTCTAGTGATACACACAGACTTTACAAACTTTCCACTTGAAAAAAAAAATCAACAATAAAAAAACCAACAGCTGTATTATGCTTATTATGCAACATAATATGAAAACAAAGACTGACATAAATATCATCATCAAGTGCAAAATCTGCGACGGACATCATGATTCTCCAAAAAAAGCAAGATTAGCCGGATCTTGTCCCGTCACCCATCTGTTTCTGCTCTCCAAGTAGGTTGCTCTGGGTTTACCCTGCCTCTTTCGCCGCCACTTTTCAAGTGAGAGCTTTATGTTCCAAACCTTGGTGTCTATTCAAGTGTCCCGGAAACTGCATGGAAATTTGTCTTTTCCAGGATGTTTTGTTGGGTTGTTTTTTTTTCAAAATTTGTCGAGCGGCATACGTAGGCTTCTTCAAGCCCTACCTCATTTTACTGCATTTCTTTCCAAGAAATTCTCCTTTCCCTGGAAAGTGAGCTTTGCAGGCTTAGAAAAGACAGCTGAAATACTAAGAGTCCTACTGAGTTCATCTCATACCTCTTACACGGCAAAACGACCAATACATTCATATTCACGGCCCCTCCTATGTTAGATGTGTGCCAACAGCTCCCAGTTACATGTAAACTGAATCTACTACTGCACTCCTCTCTCGCTGCCGGATGTTTCGTCAGGGATCAGAGATAAGAAAGGCAAGTAGAAAAAGAAATAAGGAAACGAGTTCAGTGAAGACTGGCGCAAGATGTTTGTGCAAAGTGGCAAACAGCTGCCTGCACATCAGACTCACTCTCTGTAAGCAACCCGTATCGCTGTCTTAGAATTACAAATTCTATCTGACATTTTTGGCCGTTTGAGTAACTAAAACCATGAGAATAGAAACTAAAATTAATGTTCTATCTGATTAATCAAAACCGTAGAGGATTATTCACAATCGTTATTGATATGTTCAAAATCAAGAAACTACATTCGAATAAGCTTGATATATTGTGAAATTTTCAAAAAACAAATTGACGTCAAATTTCTCCTAACTAAGTACCGAGCAGCTAGAACTTTGTCCTTGTTGGGGAGCGATGAGTCCGGACACACAGAAGTGTACAAAGAAGCAGGAAGATGCCGGGGGGGGGGGGGGGTCAGTCATACTGATTTGTCTGCCTATTTATAGGGCTCCCAGAGCCTCACAGTCGCAGCTAGTTAGGATAGTCGATACAGATCAAATAACATTAGAAATAAACTACTGTGGCTGCTCTGCGTCATGGCGTCAGGACAAGCCTAACTGTTGGTCGCCTAGTAGCTGTCCTTTATTCCGAGTAGCAGTGGCTGCTATTGCCAATGTCAAACCTGCTCGCAGAACGGATGCACAGCGCTTTTTAGGTGTATTGTTATTTAAAAATACAATAATATTATTATATGTACACACAGCTACACGTGACCATGAACAAAGTCTACAGAGCTACTGTTGACCATGGCAAGAGTCTAAACACTAGATAATGCATTGACGCAGAATACTAGATAACAGAGAATAAGTAAATGTATGTATGTTACAGTAAGAATACGTACCTAGAGAATACCCGTAATCACTGAATATTTTAGTGAATACACGTAATCCCCGTTTCACTCAGGGGTTTCACGTAATCACTGAAATTTTTAGTAATTACGCGAAATCCCTAAAATTAAACCTATCATTTTACGTGTTTTTACTACTGAGCATTCAGTGAATTCATGTAATAGCCCCGCCACTGTACAGGGATTACACGTTTTCAATGAAATATTCAGTGATTGCACGTATTAACTAGATAGATATACGTGTTCTTACTGTAACATAGATATGCCAGCTGGCAAACAAGGAGACAACGTTTGTGTGCCAGTTCCACTTGTTGATCGAGGGAGAGGCGATCCTAGAAATATCCTTGGTGTCATAATTGACAGAGAAGAAGATACCCGTAAATGCTGGTTTGTATTCCAGAAATCAGTTCGATATGTGCCCTGAGCGTCTTCTGAACACTGACGACATAAACACCGAAAAAATAGTTCCACTGCTTTCGGCGGTGATTTTTCAATCCTCTCCAGGTGGACAAGGCTTCACAAGATGCAACTGTACTGGTGCCAAAAAAGTGTAGTTCAAGGCGATGTAAATGCTGTAAAGCTGGTCTTCAGGGTAACTCACGCTGTCATAGCACCCTCAATTGTTGTAACAAGTGACGACGTTGTTGGATTTTAGTCTTAAGTTTTTAACTGAAAACTGAAACAACAACAACAACAAAAACAACAACAACAAAAACAACAACTATGGTGTCTGCCATTACAAAAAATTAAATGCTTTGTTTTTAGATTGTGGAACAGGTGTGTGTATATGTGTGTGTAAGTGTGTGTGTGCGTGTGTGTGTGTGTGTGTGTGTGTGTGT
>NW_004797785.1:113766-119801 GCF_000002075.1 Aplysia californica
AGAGAGAGAGAGAGAGAGAGAGAGAGTGATAACGACAGACAGACAGATAGAGAGACAGACAGAGACAGAGAAGACCAAGACAGAGACAGAAGGAGAAAGAGATGGAAGAGGAGTACAATAAGGTGGGAGTATGTGTGAAAGAAAAGAAGAGAGAGTGGGAAAAGTTGAAAGAGCTTCAAAGGTCAGCCTAACCAGTCTCCCACGTACATCCAAGAACTCATTGTACCATACACACCATCACGTGAACTAAGACCCAGTGGCTCTAGACTAATTTCAACATTTTCTTTTTCTGGGCCAACAGTTTGGAACACTCTCCCTCATGATGCCTTCAAAAGGGGAGTGAAAACACATCTATTTAAGAAACATTTTAATTAATGGACAGTGCCTTGCCTTTTTGTATGAGCATTTTTTTTAATTGTCCGAAAGAATGTTGCGGTCAAAATGTGAGCACATGATGAAATTGTGTGGTGTTTGTATGAATGCGTTTTTTAATCTCCTATGTATGTACGCCTTGGGTCCGTGTTGTGGGGAAAGGCGGGATACAAATGCCCTTATTATTATTATTAAAGAGCGAGGGTCCAATGCTCCACAACCGACTCCAGTGACCACCCATCTCACAGCGGGGTCGCTTTTTGTTTTTGTTCTTGTTTTTGTTTTGTTTTTTGTTTCACTTGTCATTTTTGAATGCCCGAGTTCTGTCCCTGCAAAACTTGAATTGGTATATGTTTTACGGTTCTTGCAAATCTTTTAGGTTATATAAGTTGCGCGACCTCCGAATTGAACGTCCAACTCCCATAGGAGCGAGGCTGAGGGAAAAGTTGTGAACAAAGCTTTCCCCAAGGGCACAACACGGGACCAAGCTCTCTCACTGCTCAATCAAATGGGTCTCAAAATATAGTTAATAAAGATAACAAGATCCAATTGATTCAAAACTGGAATCGAAATGATTGAACCCTTAATGTTATAGTCGTAACGTAATTTTCTTAGCTGTGTCCCTGTTGATTCAAACACACTTATCATAATTACTTAAAAGCAGAAAAAATAATCCCCATAGCAAACAAAAAAGAAAATGATAAACGCGTCAAAACATTGTTTTCAGAATCATCCATTTGTTCTCATTAAAAAGATAGAAGAAAAATGTTGGAGCATACAAAAGTGCAGAAAATTTAAACGACATCAAGTTCCCATTGAAAATTTACATCAACAAAACAGATGATACAAACATGCTTTTCAGATCACACAGAATAAATACCACCTTCTTCTTTAGAAACCAAAAAGAGGAATAGATCAGGTAAGATGAGTTGTCTATTAACGTAGCGGACTCAAAATGAACAACATGTCCGGCCAGCGTCTGACCAAAGGCAGTATTGCAGCCCGTCATTTCCAGCCACCATGCACACATTGAAACAACGCAATTACATAATATTATTTATTCATAGTGTGAATGTTTTTTCGTGCCTTTGAACATATCAAATAAAGAAAACAGAACTGCAAAAATCTTTATATGGGTGATGAAATTGTGCTTCTAATATATATTTTTAGATGCCTCAAAACATTGCGCCTTGAAACGTTGTCGAGCGGCCAAAACACGCGTCCTCAGTCCTACTCAATGTATTACGTTCGGACAGACTGCACGTGACACGCCTCTTATAACTGCTCCCCTCTGCTTTTTGTGGAGAGTCCAACAATTGAGTGGCATCGGGCTGAAATAACACGCTCGTCAAAATAATGGTTGCGATTGAAAAAAAAACAGACAATTTTCGTCTCGTTGGACATTTTTAACGATTTTTTTTATATTTGACGTCTTTTATATCCACTTAAAACCTACTTCTGTGTTGATTTCACTTTGCAATTTCCCAGGACATTAAAGCTTTGGAAGTTACCAAAACTTTGGCGGCCAGTTTCTCGCTAAGTTTTTTTTTTCCAATACCAGGCGACCCCCACTTCATGCAATTCGAAACATTAATGCAGGCAAAACGTCCAGTGTCTATGCACGCAGGAAGGGCGCGCTGTGAGCGTCCATGAAACGTGTCGACCCAAACCGTGCGCGTCCAGAACACGCTGAGACTGGAATTTCAAGCCCGGATCTCACCCGGCATGTTAACGAAGCCTTGTTGCTAATGACAGCGGCCACACGAGCAACAAATTCCTGTCACCAAAATGTTCTCTTTTTATTTCGTTTCAACAATAATTTGTTCATAACATGAAGAACCACACCATTTCCACGCGAATTGTCCATGTTGAAATGCGAGGTGGAACAAATGTGTCGTTTTATTCTAGCGCAGGTAAACGTCGCTCGTTTGTCAAGGTCTCAGTGAACGACATTCCAGCGCAGTTTTTTTCTTCAGCGCAGTAAAATGTCGCCTGTCTGTTGTTGTGGATACTTGGCCACTTTTCTTTACATTGAAAACCTCCCTGGCAACCCGGCTGGTGGGGTGAGGTTTGTCGAGAGCTTTGCACGTGATACGCGAGTCACGTGGAAGGAAAGCTCACGTGAGCTCATACACAGACACTCACTCACAACCAGTCACGAACAGTCAGCTACGAGACAGAGACGGTCGAGTAAACATTAAGTAAGCCGAAAGGCTGTCACTTTTATTCTCGCTCGAGGGAGGGACAGGGTCAATGTCAACTCGCAGTACGGAAAATCCACTAGATCCATAGATGTACTAGATCTACTCTTGTTTCAAACAAAATAAAAGGTATTCGCTGTTCAAAAGATAGGAGTTCGTCTTTATTCCATCAAGATATTCGTCTCAATATTTAGTAGGGCTGTGTTCCGTGACATCTGTCAGGGGTCCTGGGCCGGGTTGGTCAAAAAAGACAGGGTCGAAACAGCCATCATCTTAAATGATCTAAATATTGTGCTCGAAACAGTCCGCCCATTAACCCTTCCAGCCCCATGCGCGTATATTTTCAGCAGCGCTTGTACCCCCCACTGTCCCAAGAGCGTATAATATTCTCAGTTTCGGGGAGTACCGAATTTGAGCATTTTTCTAAATTAGCGAATCTAATTGAACTTTCATTTCCGTAATATTTGTTCATTTACCTCTAAACATTGTTATAAGTTGTTATCATCTTGAGCTCATTACAAAGATACTACATCGGTTTTTTAGAATGCATGCCTCTTTTTCATACTGCTGTATTGGCTGGGACTGGGGTTAGGGAGTGCACAAAAATGGCTGGGGCTGGAAGGGTTAAATTGTAATGATCCACATCGTATCAATTGAGGCGTAGAACATGTACAATAATCACAAGTGAAAGCAAACTTTTCCAAACTTCTATGGTTGTCCAGAGCTTGTCGTGTTACTCCGTCCAGGATTCTCTCTACTGTTGCCGTCGCTCACTTTCACTCTGACTTTGGACTGGATGCGAGGAAAAAAGAAGAAAACCAGATGCGTGAAAATGTCGAAGATCAGCTCGAATATTTCCAGAGCGGTCAGGATGGAAAACCCTATGCAAAGTCCGAGTTGGCCGCCGAAGTTGGACAGCAGAATGCTCCAGTCGTACTTGGCGTTCGTCACGTATTTGTCCACTTTCAGCGTCTCCGGGTAGACTGAGAGTAGCAAAAGGTTTTGGCGCAAGGCCTGGAACTGCTCTTGGCTCCCTGTGGCATTGTGCCTGTTATCAAAAGACTGGAGGTACTGGTCTTTCCTGTTTTCGCTAGGCCACAAGGCCATGGACAAAGTGATGTCGTAGTTGATGTCGGAACACGCCGGAGGACATCGTTCATAACATTCAGCTAGAAACTTGGAGGCCCTCGAAGTATCCAGCTCATACAGACACGCCTGGTACTCGGTTGTGTTGCAGAAATGTACTTTGGGCCCCAAGTCCAAGTTGTCGAAAACGTGCGTCTTGTTGAGAGGGTTGCAGGGGAAGTCTACGAAGCAACAGCCGCACCTTTTGATGGTGGTGACCTGCAGGCAGCTCTTCTGGCACGCCGTGTCCGAGTAAGAGTAACGGTCGGCGTAGAAACTGATGCTCTCGTGTCTCTTCTTGTCCACCTTTTCGCACGTCCCGAATGGCGGGGATTCTCTTTCTGTTTCTACCTAAGAGAATGTAACAAGACATAATTATACCTCCACACAAGACGTTTACTTTAAAAACAATTTAGCTGCGGAGCTGACCTACCATAGAAAACTGCATCTCCCCTCGACGCTTAACGGCAACAGAGGATGAAAAAGTAAAGTAAATTAAAGACAAACCCTGCATAGCAAAATACGAGTGTTATGTAGAAAGATATAATACTTTGGTGACTTCAAACGACATCAGACCATTGTGAAGCTGAAAGAGGTGCCTGAAGGAAGGATGTTGGGAGGCAGAGCCAGGGGAAGACAAAGACTAACATGGCTGGACAACATTAAGACCTGGGTACAGCAGAATGTTCCTTACACGTCAGCCTCTGAGTCAGAGATGACACCTCCAAGTATTCTAGGGAAATCTCAGTGATCCAAAATTGTTTTAAAAATTAAACGTATATTTCCTGGTGGTGGCTGAGACCAGCAAGAAATCTTTAACTTCTACAACAAACGTACAGGACCTTCGGTATTTTTATGCCCATACCCAAGGAATCTAGGTGCTCAATCTTGCTTTCTCTCAGGTCACGGGTGTGGCTGAAAGGCAGTAACAGTAACGAGCATATTTAAAAGAAGACCTTTTATTATTTTTTGTCGCTGGCAGTTTCGAACCCGAGGGATCTTCAGAGCGAAAGGCGAACCCCGTACCTGTCCGACCACGTGAAGCTCGATTGTGATTGTTAGGGAGGAAAACGTTCATCATCACTGAGGTCATTGTTTTTTTCATTATTCTTATTGTTGTCGTAGTCATCATCATCATTATAAATTATAGTAGTAGTAGTAGTAGAAGTAGCAGCAGCAGCAGCAGCAGCAGCAGCAGCAGCAGCAGCAACAACAACAACAACAAACTGGTTTAAGAGTCCGTGAAGGTATATTAGTTTAATATTTATATTTAATCTATATTCAATTTAAAAATAAAGCATCCGACAAACATAAATGGTTGGTTTGTGAGTGCTCTGGTATGGTCTGCTCCTTTTTTTTTCTTTCAAACATCTATCGTCCTTATCTCTCCAACTTCTTTTTTTATGTTTGTTACTCTCTAGTAACGCCTCTAATCTTCTGCACTTATATGACCCTATTGCGTTGCAAGTGCCGTAAACGCTGACAAAAACGAAATACAATTTTCAAAAGTCTACACAGCTTACTTCGATTACCAGAATGCCTGTTAGACAGATAAACGTTTTCGATGGCTCTTTCATACTGGGTGCCCATTTGGGGATTGGGTCGGGTCGGGTCGGGTTCGTTTGCTAGCCAGATTGAGGGCACAAGACGGCTATCGTGGCACAAGACGGCTATCGTGGCACAAGACGGCTATCGTGGCACAAGACGGCTATCGTGGCACAAGACGGCTATCGTGGCACAAGCAATCGCACCCGACACGTCGCCTCAAAAACAAAGGCGTTTGCTTTCAGGTGACAAGTTGGGCGATCGACCCAACCTGACCCGACCCGACCCGACTCGACCCGATCCCATCCGCAGTGAGCACCCGGTATAAGGGTCACAGGAGAAAAAAACTACACCAAAAAGCACCAAAGTTGGCTCAGACAGGGTCACGTGATGTCGCCCTCTATGGTGGAGCAGTTCCATTGTTCAGTGCTGTCACACGCACGGGACCCGAAGTCGATTCCTGAGTGCAAGGAGAACATTTCTATCTACTATACATCATGTGTATTGGTCTCTCTACTGGCATGCCGCACCACTCTCAGCCCGGGTAGGACCTGTCAGCATGGTCGGAAGCTTGTCTCTTACATGATCCAATTTGTGGGGGAAAACATCTACATTAGAAAAGAAAAACACCACCACCTCAACAACAACAAAACAAAAACAAAACAAACAACAACAACATCAACAACAACAACATCAACAACAACAACATCAACAACAACAACAAAAACAACATCAACATCAACAACAACAACAACAACAAAAACAACAACAACAACAACAACAACAACAACA
>NW_004797785.1:121398-125117 GCF_000002075.1 Aplysia californica
GGGGGGGGTTCTGTTTTGTGGTTTTTGTAATGGGGAGGGTTGGTTTGTTGCTTTTTTATTATGCACCAATACACATAAAGTCTCTGCTTCTAGTGCCAAGGCTTGAAACAGCTCGTAATTAGATTAGCAGTTACAGCCGGAAAAGACCATCTCCAACCTCGTGTGTCAGAGAGGCTGAAACTGATGGCGCCTGCCCTACCCTTGCGTTGGGAACAGAATCCTGATCTGAAGTTTACAAATTGTTCCCCTCAATGGGCTGGGGGAAAGGGGCTTGGGGTAACATGTACGCTGCGCCCTTCAAATGAGGGAACAGCACACTTAATATGCTCTACTCTCCCATGTACATGTGTGATAAATGCGTTCTCGTATTCTCTGCCTTATTTTTTTAGTTCTATCCTTCTTGCCATATCTACTAGGATAAGTACACGTACACGTACTTCCTAATGGCGTGTGTGCATGTATGTATGTGAGTATGTGTGTGTTTGTTTGTGTGCGCGCGTGTATGTATTTATGTGTATTTGTGTGTGTGTGTGTGTATGTGTGTGTGTGTGTGTGTGTGTGTGTGTGTGTGTGTGTGAATGTGTTTTACGGAGAGGGGTTGTCTCAGCACATAGTTTATTTACTATAATGTCCAGTCTTGTTGTGTGCATGCGTGAGTGCACCTAACCTTTGTGACATCCACTGCCATTGTGAACGGCCAAGACACATTTCTTCCACGTGAGATGAACAAAGATTGTCATTGTCATTGTTAAAATAAGTTCACAGTAGGGAAATTGTTCTAGAAATTATGCCTTTTAAACTTTCAGATAAAGAAAACAAAATGGTAAAATGTGTTTGAACAATGAAGTCATGTCCCAAACCAGCGCATCTTCATGCGATGTCGAATATCCAGAGTGGGTGGTTGGCGGGTGCTCATGTGAAGTTTGCTTCTTCTTCTTTCCTATCAAACATCTATCATCCTTTTCTATCCTCCTTCTTTTTTGTGTTTGTTACTCTCTTGTAACACCTCCAATCTTCGGCACTTATACGACGCTTTGTTCTGGGCTTCTTTTAAAAAACAGGCATGACCCCGTTAATCATACACATTTTTCCATTCTGTTTTCTTTGTCTGAAATTTTAAGGAGGTAGGCTAAATCATGTACACTACGAAACGTGCAAAATTCATGCCTTTGATTTGTCTATGATGGTTTGAAATAATACTACTAGGGATCGCGGTGAAATTAGAAGTTCGTCAAAATAATGAAATGAAAGAAATTGGCATTTTTCTCGCAATTGAGCAATATTTTTTATTTTTCCCTACACTTCTTTTCTTTTGGCTCAACACCTTTTATATCCTTTTAAAAAAAAAATTGCTGAGTGGATTTTATTGATCAAAGGTACACTTTAATGTAAATTTGCAGTGTCCAAAGACACTTAAGGTTTGAACGTCACTAAAGTTTGGCAACCATTTGCTCGCTAATTTTACTTGTGATACCAGGCGACCCCCGCCTCCTTCAATTGCAAATATCTCGATTTCTCTTCAAGCCAGATGGGCAAACTTTCTGATGATATTAACGATTCTATATGTCCAAAAATTGACGAGCACCTGATTCCGCTATGTCGTGGCACATTCATTTATCATTTAACCATGAAAAATGTTCTGTCTAGTTCTGAAGCTGTGTGAGCTTTTTGAGAAATATCGGCCTAAACCGACATTTCTGTCATGTTGCCATAGCGACTTTTTCCGGCTTTTACCGGCCTGACCCATCCGCCTTTAGTACGGGCTGAAAGATATGAATATCCCATTCTAAATTTAGATACTGACGTCCAGGGTTTCAATTGAAATACGTCGCTTAGATCGAAAACAACGGTAATTTCTTTGCTACATCCCTTGAAACTCTGAAAAACACTGAGATAATTTGGTTCGGGGAAGTCATCAGCTGACCGCCATTTTGGTTCTGCTTCGCTGACCTGCTGATCTATTTATGGTGCTGAGAGGGTTAGAGGGATTCCTTATCTGTAATGGTTAGAGGAATTCCTTAACTGTAATGGTTAGAGGAATTCCTTAACTGTAATGGTTAGTGGAATTCCTTAACTGTAATGGTTAGAGGGATTCCTTAACTGTAATGGTTAGAGGGATTCCTTTACTGTAATGAGTAGAGGGATTCCTTTACTGTAATGGTTAAAGGGATTCCTTTACTGTAATGAGTAGAGGGATTCCTTAACTGTAATGGTTAGAGAGATTCCTTAACTGTAATGGTTAAAGGGATTCCTTAACTGTAATGAGTAGAGGGATTCCTTAACTGTAATGGTTAGAGAGATTCCTTAACTGTAATGGTTAGAGAGATTCCTTAACTGTAATGAGTAGAAAGATTCCATAACTGTAATGAGTAGAAAGATTCCATTACTGTAATGAGTAGAAAGATTCCATAACTGTATTGGTTAGAGAGATTCCTTAACTGTAATGAGTAGAAAGATTCCATAACTGTATTGGTTAGAGAGATTCATTAACTGTAATGGTTTGAGGGATTCCTTAACTGTAATACTTCTCTTTTCGTCCCGTTCTCGTGGAGGTGGAAGTTGAACGTGTAGCAATTTCCAAAGGATTCACTGTAGGACCAGTAGAAATCTTCAAAGCCGCACGGATTCTGTGTAAGAAAAAAAACAAAATCAATCGATCAACCAATCAACCAATCAACCAATCAACCAATCAATCAATCAATCAATCAATCAATCAATCAACTAATCAATGAATCGATGAATGGAGGAATCGACCAGTGCCACTTTGTTGGTTTTCCTGGGATATGTGTTTTACTGAAGTCACACATGTTAATAGACAGATACAATAGAACATAAATTCATTATCAATACACAAAACGAATGTTTGCTCCTCTTTGATGATGTCTGTTGTGCAATTATGGTTACAACATAAAGTTTAAGTCATATCATGGTGTCTATTGAAAAGTGGTTAGACACTTTGTTATCGCAGTCAGGTGACCAGAGTTCGATTCGCGTGTGGAAATAAGATTTATCATGTGTCCCGGTCCTCCCGCTGGGACGTTTAACCCCTTTCAGCCCGGGTTGTCCCTGGCAAGCGAAGTCTGTGTCTGTCTCCAGAATGATCGAATTGTGTCGGTGAGGGTAACAAAGGGAACAATATCTACAGTAAAAGGATGGCGCATTCGTTAACGGCAAATGAGATACGCGTTATTACAGACATTCTTATAAATATGAAATTAATTCCCTACCTTAAAATTAGAACATTCTAAAAAAAATTGTTTGGCCATTTTGAGTTGCTAAGTGTTCGATATCCTCTATCAAAATCGTAAAATTATTCGGAGTCCTCTTCAAGATACTCAAAAAATTGTATTCCCAAAACCTTGACTTGCAGTGAAACTCAAAATCTTTGATGTCACATTTCTGAGAACCAGGTACTGAACAAATAGAACTTTGTATAACGTTTAAGTAGCTCGCTGCTGCGTGTCACTATGCAGCGCCATGTTTTTGAGTTTTGGGGAAGATTCTATTGCTCAGAGAGGCGCTATTGACTATTCGCCTAAATCACATTCACCAACAATAATTGTTATCCCACTGAACGTTATTGTAAGCATGTATTTCTCTCTCTCTTTGTGTGTGTGTGTGTGTGTGTGTATGTGTGTGTGTGTGTGTGTGTGTGTGTGTGTGTTTGCAGTGTGTATGTGTGTGTGTGTGTGTTGTGTGTATGTGTGCAGTGTGTGTGT
>NW_004797785.1:125269-126550 GCF_000002075.1 Aplysia californica
AGTGTGTATGTGTGTGTCTGCAGTGTGTGTGTGTGTGTATGTGTGTGTGTACGTGAGTGTGTGTGTTGTGTGTATGTGTGCAGTGTGTGTGTGTGTCTGCAGTGTGTGTGTGTGTGTGTGTGTGTGTGTGTGTGTGTGTGTGTGTGTGTGTGTGTGTAGAACGTCGGGGGCGGGTGAGGGGAGTGCAGAAAAAGACGTTGAGCGATATGTGAAGGAAATATTATGTTTTTGAATATGGATCTCCCATTCTACAACACAAAGCCGTACAGCTTGCATGCTAGAAGAAGGAGGGCAGGTGGCAAGAAATCCATGAAGAAATGTTCAATGAAAAGATGTACTAGCGTGCTGAGAAGAAACTGTTTCTAGTGGTCATGTGGGTGTTTTTCCACCCTTGTCCACACAAGTTAAATCATTTAGGGGATGGCCTTTGACCTTGCTTGTCAGGGACAACCCAGGGTCAGCTGAGAGGGATACAACGTCCCATCGCAGGAAAAACAACAACCCAACAACTCGGTAACAATCCTCCCCAAACGAGGATTGAACTCGGGTCTTTTACATGTGTAGGGAAGCGCCCAACTACTGCACCACAGATGCCGGTTAGACGTGCTGAGAAATGTTCAAGAATCAAATTATTATAATATTCTTATAGTGCTGTCGAAAATTCGTGGCGCAACTTTTCCTCAAATATTAAACGGGTGAATCAGTGTCACTCATATTTTGCATAGAAGTATGTACCATTTTGTTTTAACTTAGTCGTATTTTCCCACAACAATTGAGGCTAAATCAAAAACTTATTCTTCATAAATTTTTATAAAATATAAATCTCCGCTGAAAATGGGATCGTTCGCAGCGCTTCCCGCTTCTCGCACACATTTTACATGCGCATAATAGCTTACGGCACAGCTTACCATTGACACTTTACAGTCGCAAAATCTGTTAGAATCTACAAGAAATGTGTTTTAGAATGAACACTTTTTTATCGCCACGACCTTTTTACCACGCAATAGACCATAACTCCAATGATGTGTGGGGACACAGGCAGGAGGACACAGGCAGGAGGACACAGGCAGGAGGACACAGGCGGGACACAGGCAGTGGGACACAGGCAGGAGGACACAGGCAGGAGGACACAGGCAGGAGGACACAGGCAGTGGGACACAGGCAGGTGGACACAGGCAGTGGGACACAGGCAGTGGTCACATGAAGGAATATAGTAGACAACTGAACTACGTACACTGCAGTACACAACCTATGTGTTCAATCCTCATTCATGCCACATAG
>NW_004797785.1:126650-129134 GCF_000002075.1 Aplysia californica
ACTTATTCTTCATAAATTTTTATAAAATATAAATCTCCGCTGAAAATGGGATCGTTCGCAGCGCTTCCCGCTTCTCGCACACATTTTACATGCGCATAATAGCTTACGGCACAGCTTACCATTGACACTTTACAGTCGCAAAATCTGTTAGAATCTACAAGAAATGTGTTTTAGAATGAACACTTTTTTATCGCCACGACCTTTTTACCACGCAATAGACCATAACTCCAATGATGTGTGGGGACACAGGCAGGAGGACACAGGCAGGAGGACACAGGCAGGAGGACACAGGCGAGAGGACACAGGCAGTGGGACACAGGCAGGAGGACACAGGCAGGGCACAGGCAGTGGGACACAGGCAGGACACAGGCAGGAGGACACAGGCGGGAGGACACAGGCAGTGGGACACAGGCAGGAGGACACAGGCAGGACACAGGCAGTGGGACACAGGCAGGAGGACACAGGCAGGAGGACACAGGCAGGAGGACACAGGCAGGAGGACACAGGCAGTGGGACACAGGCAGGTGGACACAGGCAGTGGGACACAGGCAGTGGTCACATGAAGGAATATAGTAGACAACTGAACTACGTACACTGCAGTACACAACCTATGTGTTCAATCCTCATTCATGCCACATAGTAGATAGCATTTGTGGTAGGACGTGGTAGAATCAGGCGCTCGTCATTTTTCGGACATTTGGAGTTAATGGTATCATCTTAAAGCTTGTTCATTTGCCTTGCATTTGATGAAGAAAATACCCATTTATCTTGAATAGAATTCGAGATATTTTCAATTGAAGAAGGTGTAGGAAGGAGGGGGTACCTGGTTTCAGATGCAAAGTATCACTATCAAGAATATAGCCGCCAAAATGTGTAACTTCCATAGCTTGAGAGTCCTTGGGATATAAAACTTTACATTTTTTGTACTGTTAATCAATGTTTTTCGTAAAAATCTACGCAGAAGTGTGCCTTCAAACAGACATAAAAGCATAAAACAAAAATCTAACAAAATTTACAAAGCGAGTGTAAAAATGCTGTTTTCTTCGATTTCATGATTTTGACGAGAGCTTGATTTCACAACGATGCTTCACATTCCTTCTCAATAGCAAAGAATGCGCCAAGTAGACCTGATCGCATTCTCTACAATCTCAATTTCGTTGGAAGATTACAACCTACCTGATTCTTGTCAGATCTTTGGCCAGGATAGGACACTATATAAAATATAAGACTTTAACATTTATCTTGATAATGTCATCACTTACAAGTGACCCCCTTGTGATTTTGTTTTTTGTTTATGTTTGTCCTGATGGAAACGGGACTGATGGGGCCAACTGATACACGGAAACTTTCGAAATGTGGTCTCTCTATGCGCGGATTGTGGAAAAGAGGTTTGCCCCCCCCCCCCAACACACACACAAATCCCCCCCCCCCTTCCTCCCTAGACAGCATGGGAAAGGTGGGGGGGGGGGGTGGCTAGAATAGGCGATTTTAAAAAAAAAATCAGTTAAATTATGATCAATACTAACAAACATATCTGATCATGGTTCTTCATAAACATTCATTTTCCTGTTGTCTCCTCTCAGTGTTGGAACATCACTGGAAGTAATCAATCCATTGTTCTAGTTCTAGCACCAGTCAGGGCGCGGGAGAAAACAAGGAGGACTTACACCTTTATACCAGCAGCCGCGGAGCATCTCTTCCAGCGTATAGCCCACGGCACGCTGTCTTGACAGGTCAGTCATTGGCGTGTCCTTGAAAGTAACAAAGGTAATAATTGTTAGTGTTTTACGCCCACATCGATACACAGGGTGATTCAAAAAGAATACACAGAAACCATCACGCAATATTTCAAAACTGAAAAACGATAGAAAACTCTAGCTTGGACACATGTGTTCCGCATACCTTCAAGTTTTTATGTCATGCTTTTTGTTTTCCAAGTACTCAATGTGGCCACCACCGGCAGCACGGACAGCATCAAACCGATAGGAAAAACTCTCCCAAACGCTCCTCAGGGTGTCTCGGTCCACTGTGTTGGGTGTCTGAGCTATTTCATCTTCCATGTCATCGATAGTTGCTGGAACCGGAACTTTTTTAAAGAACCTCCACGAGATAAAGTCCCACACAGTGAGGTCCGGGGATCCGGCAGGCCAAGCGCAGGAGAGTGAGGTCTTTATCACTTCACACACCAATCCATCGCTGAGGCACATTTTCATTCGGATAAACTCGAACCCCGAGATGTCAATGGGGCGGCATTCCATAAAGTAGAAAGATGAAGTCATTCGAATCTGCATGCTGTAAAGTGAATAAAGTTTATGTTCCACCACTTTCAGCAAATATTGATGATAGGAAAGATCGAATAACATCTATAATCAACGCGGTGGGCCGTATTCTTTGTGACTCAGCATGTATTTTAGAGATTGTAGATGATCTAGGAGGAAAATGCTTTGACCATCATATATCAAGACCAGCCTGGGCTGAAAAGGG
>NW_004797785.1:129234-132499 GCF_000002075.1 Aplysia californica
TTTGGTCGCTACCCGGAATCGAACCCGGGACCTTTGAATGAGAGGCCAACACCTTAACCTCTAGGCCACGAGAGCCCCCGAAAAGCAAACTTTGCTTTCAGGGCTAGAGCAGTTGAAACGTTTGCCGACAATATTTCGTTTTGGAACTGACGCATTAGTGAACTGAAAGTGCAGCAATCGCTCAAGGCGAGATCTTCATTAAATATGTGCAAAGATCGCGCATAACAAGAGAGTTTACTCAGCCATAAAAGTGTCCCCGGAAGCGCATTGGTTCAGATGGCGCTGCAAGAAGAATAGGAATAGCACAATTTGTTAGTTTCGACGTTATTGTTTTTCACACAAGTAGGGTAACTCTGTTCGCAAAGTCCTCACTTCTTCGAAGAGGGCGCCACCGAATTTTGAGGACGTTTTAAAAAAAAAATTGGCTCAAAGAGAGAAGTGGACTATCTTGTTAAAAATGATCTTTGATATGTGCAACTCTTTCATGTACGCTTCACATGAGTCTGAATAGCTTTATTATGCCACGCGTGTCTCTTCTATGATGTTATAGTAATATGGTATCAAAAGGTACCTGTGGGGGAAAATACTAACTCAATGTACGAGTATGTAGCGTCTTTTCGATTAGTGAAGGTGATTTTTAAGCCTCTCAAGCCCCCCCCCCCCTTCCTACGTACACAATTGAGATAATTCAGGAGGCCAGCTTCCGGCCTGTCTGTTTGGGCCAATCCGGGCTGAGCGGGATAAAGCGACAGCTTTGACCCATCAAAACAGCTCCCCGTCTCTCCAGCCCAGTATTGGTTCTTGTTTAAGTTTTAATTCCTGTCTGGCTAAAGTTCGTTGGACTAAGGAGTATTAATTCTCGGATAATATTTCAATCGTTTTTGCTCAAGCACCCGTATCCGACATTCAGAGAAAATCATCATTGACCTTTTTGTTGCCGTACCGTAAACTGGGCTGACTAACTGACTAAGACACTCCGCGGTGGCTAATACATATTATTATATCTGGGGAAATGTAAAGTACGCCCTAAATTGATTACTCTTTAAGGTAATGTGTTGAAAATATACTCAAAACCACTTTTGATATCGAAAAAAATTATCTGAAAATCATCATACCATTCTCCCAGATATGCCCTAGTCTCGGTGGTTTAAAGTAAAGAACTAATGTGTTCTCCAGGCCGTCTTTTAGCCGGCGTCTATGGTGAAGCAGACGATTCACAGTCGTGCGCAAAAACTCGACTTCGATTCTCGTGTGGTAGACATTTGATCGACACTCTTGGCGTTTCTGCTGGGATGATAAGATAAGATAGATAGATAGATAGATAGATAGATAATACTTTATTGTTCCAAAGGGAAATGTTTCTTGGCTGTACGGGACCGTAAAACACAATTATAAAGGCATACATTTAAAAAAAAATTAATTATATTTTATTACTCTCTTAAAATTCAACATGAAAAGAAAAGGAAAGCTGACTAAATGTACGTATCACATCAGATGCATTATTCAAAGAAATGAGGTAACCCGTGGATTGACAAAGACTGGCATGGTTGAAGCTCGCCTCTTAAGCAATCTAAATTGTGCCAGTTTAGGTACAGTACGATCGAATCCTCTCGCCTCCTTGAAAAACAAACGTGTTTGATTTTGAAGTTCACAACCAAATTTAGTTGAATTCATTTCTATTAAACCAGAAAAGGTACCCCCCCCCCCTTACCTTGCCCCCTCCATGAACTAAAATCTGGTTGACCTCGACCCAGTGCAGTGACCCCGACAGGCAGAGTGCACTGGGCAGTAGCGACAGGGATAGGGTTTGGGAGCCGGTCATCTGACGTGGACGAGAGACAGAAATCGCCACTCACCACATCCCACGGACACCAGCCCTGAAGAATCGCCAACAAACGAGACGCCAAAATCAGCCAAACTGAAAATCTAGAACTGAATCTTTTTTTTTTAATCCGTCGGATGGGCCTGCTCCTGATTTTTTTAAAATGTTAACAAAAAGAATGTTGAAAAAAAAACACACACACAAAAAACCCCCAACAGAACTCCAAACCCAACAGAACTCCACGAACTCTAAAATTCTGGGGATTGGCTTGTCGAACTTGATCTATAGCCCGGAAATGTCGTTTTCTGACATAAATAAAGGCGTGTTGGGGGGGGTTGGGGGTAAGGGTGGGGAGGTGGAGGGGGTGTGTGTTTACAATGGTTCCGCAGACAGAAGGAGATTCGCAAATAAAATAAAGCCCGCGCTAAATTAGGAATCGAACTCATGCCTTCTGTTAAGGCAAAGAGCCTTCCCATCACACCACAAGAAATTATAAAAATGTGTGTATCTATGACAAAAGATTAAGAATCTACAAAAATAATATAATATGGCATTTGCATTCCCGTGACATCAGAATTAAAGAAAAAGATTCCGACCACAGAAATGAGATGTTACCGCAGACTCCTTGACATCTCGTACAAAGATCACGTTTCAAATTGCTGAGGTACGAAATAGAATCACCAACGCAGTGGGGCAGCATGAAGATCTACTGACCACAGTGAAGAGACGAAAATTAAAATGTTATGGGCATGTCACAAGATCCACAGGACTAGCCAAAACAATCCTGCAAGGAACAGTACAAGGAAAGATAAAGAGAGGAAGGCAGAGAAGGAGATGGGAGGACAACATTAGAGAGTGGACAGGAAAGACGATGGGTGACAATCTGAGGAAAGCAGAGGACAAAAATAAATGGCGAGAGCTGGTTTTCAGATGCAGTGGTGCTCCCACGGTTGCTCCAACCACGGGATAGAAGAAGAAGAAGATTCCCGTAAACACTCTAATAGATTTAGAATTATTGTTTTATTGCAACTTGATAATGTGTGCGTACAATGTGTCCTTCATTTGAAAAAATAGTTTTATATAACGTAAAGTGCCATTGTATAATATTGTTTTCAAATGTTTTCCTCTGTTAAAGAACATTATCATTGTAAAAACCTCCAGTAATCTAGAGTAATTTTGTCCATCTTTTATAGCAAAACTGAACCATCCGTGAATTAAGAATTATATGCTACGAACAACGGGCCATTTAACAAATGACTACAGTTCATTGACTTTGAAAGAGCTCATAAAACCCTATACTACATACATACAAAGAGCTCATAAAACCGTATACTACATACATACAAAGAGCTCATAAAACCGTATACTACATACATACAAAGAGCTCATAAAACCCTATACTACATACATACAAAGAGCTCATAAAACCGTATACTACATACA
>NW_004797785.1:132599-134714 GCF_000002075.1 Aplysia californica
AGGGCTAGGGTTAGGTGAAGGGGTATGGGTAGGGGTTAGTATAGGTGTAGATGTAGGAAGGTAGGGGTAGGGGTAGGGGTACGGATAGGGGTAGGGAGGTATGGGTAAGTGGAAGTGTAGAGGTTAGGGGTAGGAAGGTAGGGATAGGGGTTAGGGGTATGTGTGAGGGTAGGGGTTAGGGGTAAGTGTAAGGGTAGGGATAGGGGGAGGGGGAGGGGAGGGGTATGGGTAGGTGTAGGGCTAGGGCTAGGGCTAGGAGTAAGTGTATGGATAGGGCACGGGTAGGGTAGGGCTAGGGCTACGGCTAGGGGTGGAAGTTTGGTGTTTTCTAAAACGACAGCGAAGAATGCAATTATTGTCACGCACAGAAAAAGCTCGCGAGTTGAGACGTGATCGCTGTTAATGTACACGAGATGCGCTCCTGTCTGCACGGGTCATTACCGCTTCCTCCTCCGTTTTAGGTTTTTATTTTTTGACGTATCGTGGTTGTCTCTGAGTCGGCACCTTCACGCCACCGTCCATCTGTGATGGGATAGCGCCTCTGTTAGACACACAACAAAAATCGTCTCAGGAAAATGCTCCGGGGGTTCAGCCGGTATTATCTCATAGAGATCAATAATAAGGTTAGAAATCACGATCAGGATTCCGTGCGCTTTATGTTTCTCCCCCCCCCCCCCCCCTCTCTCTCTCTCTCTCTCTCTCTCTCTCTCTCTCTCTCTCTCTTTTTTTTTTTTTTTCTTTCTTCATTGTTTTCTCCCTATCGACATACCTGGCATTTCTTCTATGTGTCTCATGATATTTTCACTATACAGGGAGATCAAGTCTTGTGAAAGTACACATCCCTGTCTGACCCTGTATGTATTCGCTGATGTCGTTTTCTATTCTTATGGCAGCGGTTTGATCCCAGTACATGTTCTTGATAATCCTTAAGTCCTTCCCGTCAATATTGAGGACTTCCAGCAGGTCGATAATCTTGTCGTGCCTAATTTTGTCAAATGCCTTGGTGTTGTCATAGTGAACATAAATGGAGATCTTTTTGAACATCCAGGGAGCGTGCTATTGTTGTTCTGGTGACTTATATGGCATTTACAGTGCCTTTACCTTCAATAAATCCACACTGTTCTTGATCTATTTCTGGGAGTATTTTATTTCGTATTCTCATCATAATTATTCTAAGTAGTATTTTTGTTATGTGGCTCATGAGGCTGATGGTACGATGAGTTCATATTCATTTGCATTAGGTTTCTTTGGTTGAAGATAGATTTTGACAAGTCTGATAGAATATGTCCAGTGTCATAGAGTCATGTTGTTGAGAAGTTTTGTCAGTGTGATGATTCCAAAGTCTTCTAAAGCTTTAATCATCTCTGTGTAATGTTGTCCGGTCCTGCAGCTTTCCCATTCTTCATCTTTCGTAGTGCTTTGGTAACTTCATCTTTCATGATTGGTGGTCCCTCGTTGTTATTTTCCACTCTTCTTTGTTCATCTCTATTGTCATTGTACAGGTCACCGATATATTCTGTCCATCTTGTCTTTGTCCATGATGATATTCCCATCCTCTGACTTGAGGCATCCTGTTGATCCACGTGTTCTTGTATGATACACCTCTTTAATTTTGAGTACGTTTTGAAATATTTTTCCATTTACTCACATTCTTCTTTTAAGCAGGTCTCTTTAGCTAGATTACATTTTTGTCCGATTTCTTTCTGGAGTAATGCCATGTTTAGTTTCATGTTAATCTTGTTCTTGCTCATGCGTGTTCTCTTCAATCTGATTCTGAATTTTCTCACCACTGGTACATAATCACTTAAACAGATAAATCTGATAGGGATTGTAAATTTTCTGAAAAGTTTGTCACTGTCACTGTCACTGTCACTGTCATCGTCTTCATCATTATCCGAACTGACATGCGTGGGTTGGGGGTGAGGGGGTGTAGACAAGTGTCGTGGGGTAAAGGTATGTAGTTAGCCTGTGGTGAAATGAGCGAGTTAGGGCAATCAATGGCGGGTCCGGTCAGGACAAGAAAAGACTTTCAGTGGTTGGCGAGGAGAGGGGACTGGACACTGGGCAAGAACATGTGAGGGTGGGGTTGGAGACGGAGGGGGTGAGTGGTAGGGG
>NW_004797785.1:137399-138785 GCF_000002075.1 Aplysia californica
CCCTTCCCCCTTTTACATTCTCACACATCCAAAAATGCATAGCATTAAAATCATTTCCTTTAAATCGGACCAAAAAGACCCCCTTAAAATACCAGAAGTCTCTCGGAGTTGACCTTTTCCTCCCCTGGCCCCCGCTCGTAAATTCCGCCACCTGTAATGATCAGTTTCGCGGAATGCTCACGAATTGGCTGCGGGCAAATTTAGAAGCTGGCCATTTTGCCGCGTTGTGGAAGTGGGGCCACTAATAAACCGTCGTTTGTTGCAGAAGTGAAATATTTAATAGCGGTTTCTCTACGTCACAGACGGGCTCTCAGCTTTATGGGTGTGTGTGTGGGTGTGTTTGTGTGTGTGTATGTTTGGGGGGGGGGGGCAAAGGGCGTTTCCAGTCTCCGTCCCCCAGTCCGTTTGTAGCTCAAGGAGTGTCTGGGAAGAAAAGGAAAAGCCGTTAAATGTATCGGTTATTTCACTGAATATTTTTGGAACTGATAAAAATCTGTCGGTACTAAAAACCTAAAATGTTCTGGGATTAGAGAAGTAAGAGAAAAAAGAGAACCCCCAAGAATAGCGATGACGTAAAAAATTGTCGCCATTGAGGTCACTCGGTCTTTTTTTTTTCTCCAGTTTTCAGTGAAAACCAATAATAATTGATTGGGATAATAGAATTTGGACTTAAGTCCTCTTATCGGGTGCTTGACAACCTTTGAGCAGCCACCGCCAACTTGGACTACCTTTAAAAGGTTAGAAACTCTGTACCCCCCCTCCCCTCCTACATGTCATAATACGTGTCACGACGCGGTGGAATCAGGCGCTCGTCAATTTTTGGGTATATGGAGTTATTTGTACTGCCTTAAAGCTTGTTTATTTGCCTTGCTTTCAATGAAAAAATTGAACATCTATCATCAATAGAAGTGGAGATATTCTTGATTGAAGTAGGTGAAAGTTAATGGTTTTAGAGGTGAAATTAGCGAGAAAATGACTGTCGCATTTTGTTGACTACCGTGGTTAGAGTCCTTGGAAACTCAATTTGCTTTTTTTTGGTGCCTTTATTTAACATTTTTCAGTAAAGTCGACGCAGAAATTTGTTTTTGTATGGGCACAAAAGGTGTTCAGCCAAAACAGCCGAATAGGAAGAAAAATATGCCTTTTTCTTCGATTTCATTATTTTGACGAGCGCCTGATTTCACCCCGAAGAGCCACATATTTCCGAGCGGGTCATTAAATAAGTACATTTGTAACTGCACTAATGATCCCCACCGCCCACCAACATCAGCTAATTGTCCAGGAGTGGGCGATATCGTCCCGGTTCGCAAGCACTATCTAATTGAACTGCGGTCTACAAGAAACGTCCACAGTGCGTCGAGTAACGAGATTTATTATTATTATTAT
>NW_004797785.1:141867-143277 GCF_000002075.1 Aplysia californica
GGGGGGCGTGCCCCCTGTAACCCCCAGATTTTTTTTTAAACTTGGTCCAGAGGCACAAAGCATTTTGATTGGTCTATCTCCGACGTTACGTCTCCGGATAGATACTGCACACATGTCCGACCAGCAAACAGACTGAAGGCAATGCTACAAAACATTTTGAACTTTCAAACACACACGAGAAACACAAATTTTCGAATTTTATAACTGCCTTATAAAGTCTCAAACAAAGAAAACAAATTAACAATCTGAATGAATAACAAAGACAAAAATCTATACTTCTTTTTTTTTCTATAAAGGGAGCCAAATATTGCGTCTTCAAATGTTGTTGGATTCATAGACGTCCTCAGTAAACTTTGACGCACAACCGTTCTCCTCTCTCTTGCAACCCGCTGAGCACATACGTGAAGCCCCTTCACCTCTTTGGGCCTACAGGTCATTGTGCACCCCCTCCCCCCTCCCCCCTCCTGCATCCCTCTCACACTAACAAACCTTACTCATATGGAGTCCAGAAATCTCCACGAACCCCCCAACTATTCGAGGCACGATCTGAACCCGCAAAAATTGGACTAAAAAACGAACTACTATTGGTCGCCTTTAAAGACAAGCGGGCTAGCCCAGATCTCGGCGGTTTCCAGAAATCTTGACCTACACCAAAAGTGGCAATTTCCCCACCTATAGGTGAAGTTTGGTATCATTGGTGTGTATATTTGTTTGGTTATAGAAAAAACTCTCCCTGTCTTTTATAGAAACTGAACAAGGAGTAAAAAACTTTACCTTCGATTTTCTCAAAACAGCATTTTTAGGGATAGCCCCCTTGTGCTTAAAATAATAATAATAAATAATAAATAGCATTTGTATAGCGCATATCCCCGCTCAACAGCAGGCTCTATGCACTTTACACGATATTATTACCCCAGTAGACCATAGAACACTCCGAAACATTCTCAGCTTCCCGGGAAGCATACAGTGCAAGCAGCTGATTAAGCGCTCAAATACTAACAAACTGACAAGATCTTTCGCTGTCTGTAGCAGGGTACCCATTCCCACCTGAGTGAAGTGAGGAAAATTCGTGTAAAGTGCCATTCCTAAGGATACAACGTCGGGCCCCTGACGGGATTCGAACCCACGACCTTACGGTTGCGAGTCCGAGAGCCTAACCACTAGGCCACAGACACCAATGAAAGCGACCAATTATAACACGTGTATCAGTGCTTTGTAAAAGATCAATTTCTGGTTCGTCGTCTTGAACAATATTCGCAATCGATTTCCGGATTAGGATCGGAACTAGGGCCCATTTATTTCCACATTATATACCCTTGTTTTGATTTTCAGAAAAGTCTCGCGGACCTCGGGAGGAGATGAACTCACTCAACCCTACCCTCTCCTCCACCCCTCCTCCCCCTCCCCCTC
>NW_004797785.1:144189-145415 GCF_000002075.1 Aplysia californica
CCCCCACTCCACACCCCTTTTCCCATCTCGAGACCTTTCATTATGTCTCTCGTGCTCTCTCTCTCTCTCACACACACTCACAGGTGTGATAATGACATAAAAGACAGACTTTCTTTTAGACCGACGACATCTTCTCGTCTCGTTTCCATCTTGTCGGCTTCAGGGAGTGTTGATTAACGTACGTTGCCTTGTGTTGTGAATTATGACACAATGTGGTCTTACATTTCACGTAAAGCTGCTGTTGAGCTCTGCACATATTTTTGCATAAAAACGTTGTGAACTTAAGGTGTTGATTAGGTGTTATGGAAGGTGTTGTGGTTGATGCAGGTTTGAAATGTTCGACACGGCGGAGACAAGTCTTCTGCTCTAATGCGTCATCGTATTCATCAAATCTGTGAAAACTGCACAATATCCTAGTTCGCAGCTTAAAGTCAGCCCCGTCACAAACAAGCTATTTTTGGAAGTCACGTGTTCTACTACGCATTCAGACTCAAGATCTACGTCAGTCCACTTCTTTCGGTGTGACGGACGGACCAGTTGAATATTCTTTTATCTCACCTGCTAGTGGACAGAGGAGTGTCTAATTCATTCCGAGTTGCTCATAATTAGCAGGGTAAACCCCCCCCCCCTCTTTCCTTGTTTTCCTAACAATCAACATTTTATTAATGAGGCTTTCAAAACATTGACAAATCAAATGTTTCGAGTCACATTGAACAAATATAATAATAGATATAAAAGCAAGAAACACATGACAGTTGTGTTCGTGGTCAGCGAATCAGTAAGTCACTCGGTGCGCCAAGAGACCCTATCAAGGAATAACTTCCCAGTTGCTTTGTTTGTTTTAGTAAGGTTTTACGGCGCTCGCAATTGCATAAGGCCATTTGAGCGCCAAGGGGTGGATGTCAACAGAGAAGTCCTAACGGGGAATCAGGCTTACTCTGCTCACCTCTCTAGCCCCAACAGCTCAAAGTCTGCTTCAACTATCAAGGCATCCCGGAAATAGCAATTTACAAGAGAGTGACAAACATACACAAGAAGTAGAAAAAAAATGACGATAGTAAGGATGAGGAAAGAAAAAGCAGCAGTTCCCCCTATGTTGTTTCGGCACAGTATGAGAATAGCATTGAACAAATCAGCCCATTTACAGTTCTACTATGCATAAGACAATGTTAACATCCCCCCTCTGGGAATGGCCTAAAGACACTTCAGTTTGTAGCACTGCCTTG
>NW_004797785.1:147363-149023 GCF_000002075.1 Aplysia californica
GGATGGATGGATAGAAGGATGGATGGATGGATGGATGGATGGATGGATGGATGGATGGATGGATGGATGAATGAATGAATGAATGAATGAATGAATGAATGAATGAATGAATGAATGAATTTTCTTTTAGTCAGAACACAAAGTTGTATGTTAATGTTGTATGTTGTACTGCATTCTTAAGCGCTCAGAGCCTGTGTACTTTAATCGGGGTAGAGCTCTATATAAATGTCATTTATTTGTTTAAAAATGTTTATTATTATTATTATTATCATAAAATATGGGTGGGTGGATGAATGAATGACTCGCACAAAAAGAGAGTTCAGAAGAAATATTAATTCCATAACCGAAAGAATAATAGGAATAGGAATGAATGAATGTGGATTGGAGGACAGAGAAAATAATGAGTATTATAACAAACAAGCTGGGTCCCCTTTCGATGAAAGGAATGGTAGGTGCTTTAATATCAACTAAAAGTCATTGGCCTACTATATTTACCCTCTACTGGAATGGGGACATAAATCTTGAGAGATGCAAAAAATTAGGTCTTGTTCTATACTCTCAAAACAAAATGCGCCTCGCGAAATATCACTTCCAGATTTTCTAAAATTACAGAGACAGAAGCGTAGGCCTACAAAAGCGATCGGCAAAATAAAGAAATTTAGCTTTTTGAAGCAAAACTGTCTCAAAACTGTAAAAACCAAGGGCGTCATGATCTGGGGAATATTTTAAAGAATTTTTTGGCGAAAACCGCATGTCGATCGGTGCTGCCATTAAAAAGCCTTTTGAATAGCAAAATTCGGCCACCACAAATAGATAATAGATGAATCCAAAGGAGAAGGAACTGAATGAATAAAAAGAAAACAAACAGAGAAAAACAAACAACAACAAGAAAATGAAAGTATGACCAAGGGAAAATAATAACTACAGGAAAAGATATGCAGAAAAGGGAAATAAAGAGTGAATAATGAAGATATTTGCATAAACGAAGAAAAGAAGGCAGGAAGAGATAAACCAAGGAATAAAAGTAATGAATTACAGAAGGAATTAATTCAAGAATGAAAAAAAAAACTGATAAAGAAAGGTTCTTAAGGATAAAAGAAAAATATCGAAAGAAAGAATATCTGAAAGAACGAAAGACGAAAAAAAAAAATAGGTAAAGGGTGGAATGGCTGTCTAATTATCTAAATGGCTGGTGAATTGTCAGATCTGAACAAACAACGTATTCTCCTAATGAAAGAACTTCAACTTAGTATTTGACCTAATTACTGAAAGAGTGAGTGAAGGAAAGAGTATGATAAAGTCATCTTTTTACCTCTGATCTGGACAGACTTAACGACTGTTTGACAGTTTGACCCTCCGTCGACCCTACAATATCACTGTACGTTCTGTGAATTTATTGGTCAAATGAATGTTCCGTCATTGTGAACCAAATTTCTCAACTAGGATCAATAAAGTGTAATATATTTTGCTAAAATATTTCTTTATCGATGGAAGAAAAGGCCGTCAAAAAGACTGAATGAACCTAAAAAGTGGCAAAGGTTTTTTTTACTCTCTCGCGTTCTGAGTCCAGTTTTAGCGTCAACATTAGCTTTGATCTTTCCCGGTGAACATCGTAAAATCGAAGATCGAAGTGGTTTTAGATTTTTCCCTGACCCCCCCC
>NW_004797785.1:149132-151245 GCF_000002075.1 Aplysia californica
GCCTTCGCTCGTTTCCCCTCCCACGTGCTAATTTCTCGGGTTTTGATCCATGTTCTTTTCAAGCTGTGAAGAGTCTAATGTAGAAACCAAAATAGATGATTTACTGCACTGGCTTTGCCTCATAAAGCTAACTCAATATCGGAACCTTCAGAACCCTGCAGATTTTTACCCCTCATTAGAATCAATAGTGCTTTGAAAAATCTATTTTAAGGAGAAAATATTTTTAATGCCGCTAGATTTGTAACGGTTGTCGAGGAGTTTGGGCGGAAACTGACCAAAGGTAATGACACTGCCTGGCTGGAATGATCGGATGTCATTCAGTCCGCCTCTGAAAGAAGGATCGAAGAAAGGATCATGTTTACCAGACGAGACTTACAAGGCGAGTGAGCGAAAAAAGAAGTCAATCCTTAAAGAGAAACAGAAGAAGAAAGTAATTCTGCGATATGTACCGTGAAGAATTTTCATCGAACCTGCCCTCTAGAAGGGATTAACTTTCCCTTGGTTCTCTGTCTCTCCATTATCCTGTTGTTAATTCTTTCTCCCTCTCCCCTTTTACCACAAAGCCTCCAATGTTTTCCTGTTCAAAGTTAAAAGCAATTGATTATTTTAACTACTTGTTTCTGTGACATGTTTACCCCATAGACGTACACGTAGACCTAGACCGACAACTGTCATGGCCGCCGGCTTTTCTCTCTGTAAATGATTCGGTGCGGAGTTTGCGCGCCATGGACCGTGCATCACACCCAAATGAAGCACCATGGACCGTGCATCACACCCAAATGAAGCACCATGGACCGTGCATCACACCCAAATGAAGCACCATGGTCCATGCATTACAACAAAGATCCTGTATACAAGATAGTTCACTCCTCTCTTTGAGCCAATTAAAAAAAGTGTCCTCAAAATTCGGTGGCGCCCTCTTTAAAAAGAGGCGGACTTTGCGAACAAGTTACCCTACTTGTGTGAAAAACAAATAAAGTAAAACTAACAAACTGAGCTATTTCTATTTTTCTTCTGGAGAAACGAAAGAGAGCTTCAAAACAAAGACTGCAGCGCCATCTGAACCAATGTGCGGACTTCCGCAGACACTTTTTTGGCCGAGTGAACTATCTTGTTTTGTACCCTCTTTGATTATAGCCAAATGAGGGACAAAACTTCCGGCTGGCTATATTCCAAAAAGCTTATTCCCCTTGATCGTCCTTAAACTGGCTCACATTGTATCTCTCTCAGCTCTGGTTGGACATGACGGGTATGGTAGGAATCCGGCCTCCTATATTATGATCTAAATCGTTTCGATTCGGGGTGCTTTTTAGTATATGAGCGCCGAGGGGTTGATGTCAACAGAGAAGTGCTTACAGGGAATCAGTCTTACTCTTCTCACTTCTCTAGCTTCAACAGCACAACGTCTGCTTCGACTATCAAGGCACACCGGAAATAGTGGGTCACAGGAGTGTGACAAACATACAAAAGAAATAGAGGACAAATGACGATAGTTAGGATAAGGAAAGAAAAAACAGCTGTTCCTTGTTGCAGTTCAGGCACAGTTATGAACATGACATTGAAGAATCAGCCCATTTAAAATTCTACTGTGCATAAAAACAATGTTAATGCTCCTCCCCCACCCCCCTTTGGGAGTGATCTAAAGACACTTAAGTCAGTGGCACTGCCCCGGGGGATGGGGTGGGGGGATTTGGGGAGCACAAACACCTAGTTTAAAAACAAATGTTAAAGTGACCACCTAAATTATGTAAGTGTGTGCCAGCCCAGACGGGTGAGGTCTGAATCATTCATCCCCAAAGTGAGTACACCTGTCAGAAAACGGTCACACAAATAATTTCTTTTTTTGTTGTTGCTGTTTTATTAAAGAGTTTCACGGCACTTGCAACACAGCTAGGTCATATTGTAAGGGAAGAACCACTCAGACAAATCAAGACAAAGAAAGTCACGCGAAAATCAAACATCTGCGCGTGTGCGTCAAACATAGGTAAACATCTGTCACATGCCTCGGTCAATGAGCACGATGTGGCAGCTCGGTCAAAATTCTGATCCTGGGAAGTTAGTGACTAGTGAGCCGGTTTGTTTGGGGGGTTTTTTGTTGCTGTTTTTTTCTTTG
>NW_004797785.1:151983-156042 GCF_000002075.1 Aplysia californica
CCCCCACACACACACGCACAGATATACAGAAGCTCAATTAATGGTAGCGTCAATACTCTTACATTTCTCCCATCAGCTCTCATCCCGAGGGTCAAAACAACAGTGGATGGATTCTACATGTACGTACTTAAATCCTTTCACTTGAGAACTTGAGAGCTCTCATAAAATGTTTTAAAACCAATACTTGACTGTATCTTCCCTGAGTAAACGAAGACAGAACGCACACATGAAGACAGGAGTAAAAATACCAGATAAATTAGGCTCACCGAGGATGCGTCTGTCTAAAAAAAAAACTGTAGAGGCTATAATTACTAACGACGATTACGAAAATACAGGATAGGAAAAAAGGCCGACAAATACAGCTAGCAATCGTTACGCGAGGGTACCCCCAAAACGATCAAACGGGAATTACTACTCACTCCGAGGTGCTAGACTTCTCCAAGCACGCGCGAGGCGGGAGCTTAAATCGTGGGATCAATGGTACTCACGGGAGCATAGGGGGACTCGGCTTCAATGAGACAACGCCAGATGATGCTTGAGTTATGTCCTCTGGCCAACATGAACATTCATGACGTGAGTAAACTGGTGGAGGTGAGGAGCGCTGGAATTGTGGGATCGTAAAACCTGACTCGGAGAAAGAAAAAAAGATACTACTGTCTTAGAACGAGGGCGGCCACCAACAACACAGAGAGACATCGCTCACGAGGTTGAGATATTCCTCTGACAGTTTTTGAAATAATCCATTACCTTATGGCGGGACAGACGCTGGCTTCGATCACCAGGGTGTAGGGGGGGGGAGATGTATCGGGGCACTGCCGGCATTCACAACCCGCATATCCGGACGCCAGTTTTGAAACCAGTATTGAAGAAGGAAACTTTTAATGGAGGCCTCGCCTTGAAAGGAAGATTTGATAGAAACACGGCGGAGATGAAAGAGGGAGTATTGATCAATCTGACACGTAGATTGTTTTTCTCAAGAAAGTCGGGAAGGTCATTCACAGATGTATGCGGCTATTGAAAAAAAAAGTGTTTGAGGTCCTCTAGTTTTTCTGCGCAGTCTTCAGAAACGGACCTAACTCAATAATACGGTCATAAAATACGTGATCAAACAGGCAGTAGCTTTGTGAGAGCTACGTGATGCTTTATTTCCTTCTTGTTGTTGGTTGTTGTTGTTTTTTTGCCAGCCAGACATGTGGATTGCCTCCGGGAGATTTATGAATGAGCTACGTATTGTCCAGACAGATAGATCTGTTTGTGTCGAAGCCTAGTAAATAATCTGACCACTCCGTCGTGGCGTCGCTTTCTTTTCTTCAAATCAATCTCGACCGAGAGAGCAACGGCAATAGCGAAGACAATAGCGACCACGGTAATAGAAGCGATAGCAATAGAATCTCGCGCAAATATGTAACAATAATGTGAAAGATTTAATAGGGGATTCCGGAAGTGAAGGATGTGTTTTGAGGATCTTGCCATGACGTAACTGTTGTACAAACGCGACGTACGAGATGATTTCTAGACCGGAGTGTCCGGGATATCATTTACCCACAGCATAAACGCTGCAGATTACCACAGAAAGAGGAAATGAAATAGAAGCAACAGAAATGTGGAGAACTCCTTGGCAAGAACAAATCATTAGCGGCGTCGGTAGCCTAAAGGTTAGGCTTCCGGAATCGTAATAGTGAGATTGCGGGTTCGGGGGTTCGAGCCTCAGCTCAGTCCGACGTTGTGTCCTTGGGAAAGGCACTTTGCACGAATTTCCCACTTGGCTCGGTCCTTTCGGAGACGGACGTTAAACAAGGAGGCCCCGCCTCTGAAATAACGTTATATATATAGTTTTGATAGGGGCGTAAAACCTATACCATTTACCATTTTCACGAATAATTATGATAACACGAGTCAACGTTGAAAGAAATCCATGTGGGCTGCTCTCTGATTTTAAAAAAATAAATAAGGAAGAGACAAAAGCAGTTTATCAGGTTGGGCAGTATGTGGGACACTTGAGTCGACGTGAAGGCCAAGGACATTCTAGCTCTCACTGGTTAAGCTGAAGGTAAATGAGGCTGGGGTAGACAGAGAAAATTAGACATCCTGAAGAAATGGGTGACATGGAAAGATCAGAATAATAAATACATGTAGTATGGTGTTTAGTAGTTTGTTTGTTTGGGTTGTTTGGCTTTTTTTCAGGAGGGAGGGGGTACGAGCAAAGACGAGGCTTAATTGTCTTTGTCTGTCGTAGATCTGGCACGAAATGATGATGATGATGATGATGATGATGATGATGATGATGATGATGATGATGATGGTGATGATGATGATGATGATGATGATGATGAGGATGATGATGATGATGATGATGATGATTTGTCTTTTGAATAGGAGAGGGGGTAGGGAATTTAAAACCTATTATTTGGGGTACTCAGATTAAGTCTCGGCTATAAATCTAATTGAGGGGGCAGGTGAACAGTAGACTAAGTCCATACTAAAATAAAAGGAAGGGCCATAGCCCTTGTCTTATATCAGTGTCTGTAAAATATCTCTAGCAATCAATTAAGTGAAAAACCAACAAAGCCATCCTCAAACTGTATTAGTATAACGGCGAATAAGGTTAAGAACCATCATTAAAAATGGAACAGCCCACGTCGTGCCATGATTTACTCGACTATTGTTCACCTGTCCCCCTCTGCTGTCCCCACCCTCACCACCATGCATTGTTTATTGATGTTTTAATCCTGAGCTTCGTCTCTTGGTTTTGTTAGTTTTAGTAGAGGCTTTACGGCGCTCCCAACTACATAAGGCCACATGAGAGCCAAGGGGTGGATGTCAACAGAGAAGCCCAAACGGGGAACCAGGCTTACTCTGCTCACCTCTTTCGCCTGAACAGCACAAAGTCTGCTTCGACTATCAAGGCACCCTGGAAATAACGGGTCACAAGAGTGTGACAAACATACAAAAGAAGTAAAGAAAAAAATGACGAAAGTAAGGATGAGGAAAGAAAAAGCAGCAGTTCCCACTATGTTGTTCAGGCAGAGAATGAGCCTGACATTGATAAATCAGCCCATTTATAATTCTACTATGCATAAGAACATGTTAACATTACCCTCTTTGTTTCTTGGTTTAATGGATAGTTGCTCTGGCTTGCAGACGACATGTAATGAGTTCAATTACTAACAGGTGGAATATTTCATTGACCTTTTATCGTCAGACATCCATTCACATGTACTGGGCCCAAAAATTCAAATCATTTTTATCAAATTCGGTCTTAAAATGTTCAGCTCCAGGAACTAGTAAATGATCACATGAAATAAAGTTTCTCATTTCAAAACATTAGCTGTAGTTTTTTAGCAAAATTTATGACAGGGGAACTGAATTTGACAGCGATGTGAGTGAACTCAAACATACAGACAGTTAAAACGACAACGTTTTATAAAGATAGAAATAGAAACAATAAGGTGGCTAATAAAAAAACCCCACACATGCTTTTTCTTTTCATCAAACTGAAAATCATAAGTCCATACAAATTATTGGACCGCGTACAACCCCCACTCCCTAGGAAAACGACAAAAAGCAACAAACAAACAAAACCAGTAAAAACAAACAAACAAACAACTCAAAAGAATCAAAAACAAAACCCTATTTACTACCACTGAAAGGTTTTGAGATAATAGCAAGGAGGTGATCTTTGATGACAGAGAGACCGGCAGGTTTAGCTCCAGGGCATTCCGGGAAAGGCTCTCTCAGCTCTCTCTCTCTCTCTCTCTCTCTCTCTCTCTCTCTCTCTCTCTCTCTCTCTCTCTCTCTCTCTCTCTCTCTCTCTCTCTCACTCTGTTATACCAAATACACGTTCTGAAACCTGCCCTTACACGCCCCGCCCCAGTCCATTATTTTGAACTTTTGTATGTCTGTGTCTCTATAGCTTTCTTCTCCCCCTCTCACTCCCCCCTCTCTATCTCCCTTTTCTCTGTCTGTCTGTCTGTCTGCTTGTCAGTCTGTCTGTTGGTCTCCCTCCCTCTCTGTGTGTCTGTCTGTCTCTCCCCACCCCCTCTCTCTCTCTCTCTCTCT
>NW_004797785.1:157618-160708 GCF_000002075.1 Aplysia californica
TGTCTGTCTGTCTGCCTGTCTGTCTGTCTGTCTGTCTGTCTGTCTATCTGTCTGTCTGTCTGTCTGTTTGTCTGTCTGTCTGTCTGTCTGTCTGCTGTGACGTTGTATCTCTCAGCTCGAGTCGGCCTGGACAAGAAGGGTCAAAGTTGCCCGCATCCTAAATGATCTAGACTTTGTTGTAAAACATCTTCAGCTACCATTGTCATTACACTGTATTGGAGTGTCAAAAGAAAACAAACAGGGAAAGGGCAGGGGGGGGGGGTGGAGTTAAGGAAAACTGTTTTGTTTTTTCTACTGGGCACGTTTTTCTGGTGACAATCGGCACCATGAAAATTAAAATCAAACTAAACGTAAACAAAGCAAACTGTGGAAAGTTCATTCGTTTTGTCTTTTAGTCAGAATTTTGCTGCACTTGCAAAGTAATAATTTTGTCTTATGAGTACCTAAGATTAGAGGTGTAACTAGAGAGTAACATACAAAAAAAGAAGGAGAATAAAGACTGACAAAAGCTGTTTGTTAGGGAAAAAAGGAGACAACAACTCCAGAGCACCCGCCAACTATCAACACATTGGGGAAAGACAGACTAAGCCACCGAAATTGTTGGAAATCAAGACATCTCTGAAAATGAATGCCCTCCAGAAGAACGGATATACCCAGAGTTTGCATCGCCCGAGAGATCGGAAATCTGACTAGTTATTCGCCATTTCAGAATGGCGCTACCTCAGAATTACAAAGTTCTATCTGCGCAGTGCGTACATGTACCGAGTTTTGAGAATTTTGACGTAAAACACTGTGAGTTCCACATCATGTCAAGCTTTTCGAATGCAGATTTTTAAATATCTTGAAAACGACTCTGAATAATCTTACGATTTTAACATGATTTGCTTTCTGACCTCGTGGTCTTGTTTTAGTTTTAGTAAGTGTTTTACGGCACTTGCAACACAACAAGGTCATATAAGTGCAGAAGATTAGAGGTGCCACAAGAGAGTAACAAACACAAAATAGAAGAAGGGGAGATAAAGACGACAGATGTTTGATAGGAAAGAAGTAGCAAACCACACACACCAGAGCACCCTCCAACCACCTACACCTCATGGTCTTAGTAACTCGAAACGGCCAAACATGTCAGATAGAACTTAGTACTTCTGAAGCAGTGATTTGTCCACCACACAGGTCACAAGCCTAATTAACTTCCGCAACTTCTGAGAGTCAGGATGTAGTAGATCTAGTTGAAGGAATACAACTCAACGACGCGGGGTCATTGCCCTCAGCAAACTGTAAGTCCAGTTTGATCGTAACAAGGTCTGATCATTGTGATGTTGATGGTATAATTGGTCGCTTTTAAGCACAAGGGGGCTATCCCGAAAAATGCTGTTTGGAGAAAATAAAAGATAAAGTTTTTGCTCCTTTTTCAGTTTCTTTAAAGCCAAGGAGAGTTTTCTCTATAACCAAACAAATATATACACATCAATGAAACCAAACTTCTATAGGTAGAGAAATGCTCAATTTTGGGGTAGGTCAAAAATTCTGGAAAACCCCGAAATCAGAGCCCGCTTGACCGTAAAAGCGGCCAATTGTAGACGTTTTAGGGTTTTAGCAACACAATTTAGATCAGTGTGGAGGTGGTCCGGTTCGACGGTGTCTGTCAGGAGGGCTGACCGGGGCTGAGAAGGATGAATCGTCCCAGCAGAAAGACCGAGACACGAAAGATCGCACATATCAAGATAGTTCACTCGGCAAAAAAAGTATCCGCGGAAGTCCGCGCATTGCTTCAGATGGCTCTGCAGTTGTTTTTTTCGAAGCTCCCTTTCGTTTCTCCACAAGAAGAATAGGAATAGCACAGTTTGTTACCTTCACTTTTATTGTTTTTCACACAAGTAGGGTAACTCTGTTCGCAATGTCCGCTCTTTTTCGAAGAAGGCTCCACCGAATAGATATATAGATAGATAAATAGATAGATAGATAGATAGGTAGATAGATAGATAGATAGATAGATAGATAGATAGATAGATAGATAGATAGATAGATAGATAAATCACACAGTTATGTTTCCGTTAACCAAATGCCACCGTTTCTCCCTCCACCCACAGACCAGTGGCGTCGGTGGTCTAGTGGTTAGGCAGGCGGACACGGAATCGTGAGATTGCGGGTTCGGGGGTTCGAGCCTCAGCTCGGTCCGACGTTGTGTCCTTTTTTTTCTTTTTTTTTGGTTGTAAAGTGTTTTACGGCGCTCACAACTGCGTAAGGTCATATGAGCGCGCGGGACACACCTAATATTTTCAGTTGGTAGGAAATTTTGAATTTTGTCCGGATGGCGGTCGAAGCCTACTCTTATCGATTTTAGACCACCAAGGGATCTTTAACGTGCGCAACTTGCACACGAGCCCTCCGAGATTTTTCGCCCTTGTCCGAGAAGGCTAGGTGTAGATCTTTCCTACTAGAAGATCAAGGGTGTGGCAGAAAGACAGCAGTAAGGAGGAGCCAAGGAGTAGCAGTAGAAAGGCTGCAGAAAGAGTCAGAAGCCTAGAGGAGGGGGCAAAGGCTGTGAGGGGGTGGGGCAGAAAGTGGAAATGAAAGCAGACAACAGAACATTGCTAGAGAGCAGGAAAGGAGATGAAAGGAGACAATTTTAGAGAAGAAAATATTTCGGTCGCTACCCGGATTCGAACCCGGGACCTTTGAATGAGAGGTCGACACCTTAACCTCTAGGCCACGAGAGCCCCCAGCTGTGTCCTTGGGAAAGGCACTTTGCACGAATTTCCCACTTGGCTCGGTCCTTTCGGGATGGACGTTAAACTCGGAGGCCCCGCCTCTTAAATAACCTAATAGTGTTGATAGCGGCGTTAAACCTATACCATTTTTCACCCACAGACCACTCAGAGCAGCCCGCCTCTGGCCAGTGGCACGAGCAGCCTGTCCACTTCGACTTGACCAAACGTCCCCACCAGCACAGCTCCACCCATCAGCAGCGCCCCCTGTCTCCTCACAGCTCCGCGAAGCAGCAGCACCGGAACTGACGTCAGGGGCACCGCCCCCTGTCTCCTCACAGCTCCGGGAAGCAGCAGCAGCTGCAGCACCGGAACTGACGTC
>NW_004797785.1:162629-177814 GCF_000002075.1 Aplysia californica
TGTGTGTGAGTGTGTGTGTATGTGTGTGTGTGTGTGTGTATGTGTGTTTGTGTGTGTGTATGTGTGTTTGTGTGTGCGGTTTTTTGTTTGCCTGTTGCTTGCGCTTGTGTTGTTTGTTTGTTTTGTTTGTTTTGTTTGTTTGTTTTGTCTCTAAACCGTCGCCTGTGTTTTAATGACTCGGCACTAAGATATTTTTAGGCTTCCCAGATTGGACAGTTATTTTATCAACTGTGACATGTCTGAAGAGAGTTGCTCAGAGCGGCTTGACCCTAAAAGGCATTTTTAAAACAGCCTGTCAGCCGCCTTAAAGTAAGTTAAAGTGTAATCTGCGAATATGAGGGAGCGTTTGGGATGGAGGTGGGGGTGGGGGTGGGGGTTAAAATGATTACAATTATGTTAATTTCCAATTTGGTAAGACTTTTACAGTGTTCACAGCTGCAAAAGATCACATGAGCGCGCTCAAGTATTGTTGGCTTTAGTTTAGTTTGCAGTGGTAGCTTTCAGGTTCAAGGCGAAGAGCTAGTCATTAGACGCGGGTGAACGTCCTTGAAACGTAATTGTGTGTGAAGGCTTTTTGTGTGTGTGTGTGTTTTTTTGTTTTTTTTAAGTATTTTACAACGCTCGCAACTACATAAGGTCATATTAGTGCGCGGGGCACACCTAACATTGTCAGTTGGTAGGAAATTTTGAATTTTTCCTGGGTGGCGACCGAACCTATTCTTTTCAATTTTTTTGACCACGAAGGGATCTTTAACGTGCGCTACCTGTACATGGGACCTCATAGGTTTTTCTCCCATGTCTGAGCAGGCTAGGTGTAGATCTTTCCTATCAGAAGATCAGTAGTGTGGCTGAAAGACAGCAGAAAGAAGGAGCCAAGGAGTAGGAGTAGCAGTAGAAAGGCTGTAGAAAGAGTCAAGAGCCCAGAGGAGGGAGAGAAGGAGGTGAGGGGGTGGGGGCAGAAAGTGGAGACGAAAAGAGACAACAGAATATTGCAAGAGAGAAGGAAAGAAGGTAAAAGGAAACAATTTTAGAGAAGAAAATTTTTCGGTCTCCTCCCGGATTCGAACCCGGGACCTTTGAATGAGAGGCGAACACCTTAACCTCTAGGCCACGAGAGCCCCTTGTGAGGGTTGGAAGACTCTGTCTCGTGGGTTGTTGGAGGGTGTCATTGATGGGTCCTAATTCTTCACTTTCCCTCTGCTGAGCCAGTTACATTAAAGACAAGCACGTAGAGACACAATAATGGTCATAGCTTAGTTAAAGTAAGCGTTTTACGGCGTTTTCCACACAAACAGGCCATACAAGTGTCGAAGATCAGCGGTGAAAGTAGAAAGTAACATACAGTACCAAGAAAAGAATAAGAGGAGATAAGGACAGCACATGTTTGATTTTAAAAAAGGAGAAAAACACAACTGGGCACCAGCATACCACCCACAAGTCATTTGGTCGCTTTTAAGCACAAGGAGGCTGTCCCGAAAAATGCTGTTTTGAGAAAATCGAAAGTAAAGTGTTTGCCCCTTGTTCAGTTTCTTTAAAAAGCTAGGAGAGTTTTCTCTATAACCAAACACATATACACACCAATGAAACCAAACTTCTCCTATAGGTAGGGCAATGCCCACTTTTGGTGTAGGTCAAGATTCTGGAAACCCACGAAATCTGGGTTAACCCGCTTGTCCTTAAAAGCAACCATTTAGCCCTGGGAAAATGTAAGTAAACCAGGAACAGCGGAGGTCGTGGGTTCGAGCCCCATCACGACTAAGACGTTATGTCCTTGGGAAAGACACTTTACACGGATGTTCCTCACTTCACCCAGATTGTGGAAAGTGTACCAGCTGTAGACGGCGAAGCATCTTATCAGTTTGTTAGTATTTGGTCGTTTTATCAGCTGTTTCCACTGTATGCTTCCCAGTAAGCCGAGAATGTCTCTGTGTGTTCTAGGGTTTGCCGGGGTATACATTTAAATTGTTCTCTTTTAAAAACAAGCGGGCTAACCCAGATTTCGGGGGTTTCAAGAAATCTTGACATACACCAAAAGTGGGCATTGCCCTACCTAAAGGAGAAGTTTGGTTTCATTGGTGTGTATATGTGTTCGGTTATGGAGAAAACTCTCCTTGTCTTTTAAAGAAACTGAACAAAGGGCAAAAACTTTACCTTTGATTTTCTCAAAACAGCATTTTGCGAATAGCCCCGTTGTGCTTAAACGCGACCAAACATAAAGCGCACAGATCTTGCTGTTGAGACGGGATATGCTCTATATAAATCGCTACCTTAGAATTCTAAAGTTCTATCTGACAATTTTGTCTGTTTTGAGTTACTAGGACCAGGAGGTCAGAAACCAATAAATGTCCTAACTGGTCAATCAAAACTTTAGATTATTCGGAGTGGTTATCAAGATATTCAAATAACTATTAACTGCTTTCGAAAAAGCTTGACGTGTTGTGAAACTCAAAATCTTTCTCGTCAAATTTCTCAAAACTATGTGCCGAGTAGATAGAACTTTGTTGTCCTAGGGTAGGGAAAGACATGTTGAGGAAACAAAACAAACAACCTTTAACTGCTTGAGAGTCCACCGGGAAAACGGGCATAGTCACACACTGGAAATTTTGAGGGTGCCAATTTTAAAAGCTTGTGGACTCATAACTTCATATTTGTTTGACTGGTGGTTTATTGTTATGTTTGTGGAATGAGAAATCTAACAACAATAATCCACCAACATTTGAACAGAAATGCAGTTATGAGTAAACAAGAAAATTGATAACCTCGCGATTTTCAGTTTGTGACTATTCCCGTGTTTCCCGTGGACTCCTCACATCTAAATGTCCAAAAATGTGTCGTTTGCTCAGTAAGTTTGTGCTGGACTGAAACTGATGGCCCTGATCTGAATCCCAACCAGGGTGTTCAAAACGTGTTTTGTTTTAGCACTGTGGAGTTACCAAGGTACTCATTCTATTTGGCTACGTCATGTCAGACAGAAACCCTTAAAGTGGTGGAAGAGGAGGTAAACCTATTTGTTTGTTTTTTATACAAATTTTACGGCTCTTGAAACACAAATAGGGCAAGTAAGTGCTGAAGAATAGATGTGTTACTAGGGAGTAACATACAAAGAATAGGAGAGATAAGGACGATAGGTGTTTGATGAGAAAGAAGGAGCAAACCACAGCAATCAACCATCTACATTAAACCTACACAATCTCACAATTTTCAAAAGATAAAAACTGGAAATGGATCCAAACATCAACTGTGTGTTTTCCTATAATCTTCTTTTTCTTCTTCTATCCCGTGGTTGGGGCAACCGTGGGGGCACCACTGCATCTGAAAACCAGCTCTCTCCATCTATTTTTGTCCTCCGCTTTCTTCAGATTGTCATCCGTCGTCTTCCCTGTCCACTCTGTAATGTTGTCCTCCCATCTCCTTCTCTGCCTTCCCCTCTTTCTCTTTCCTTGCACGGTTCCTTGCAGGATTGTTTTGGCAGGTCCTGTGGATCTTGTGACATGCCCATACCATTTTAATTTTCCCTAGAATACTAAACAGTTTACCGGTCAGCCATGTCGGCGGAAGTTGGGCAGAGAGCATAGAACAGAACGGTGTTATGAACACACACACAGAGCTACATGCTATCTATCTATCTATCTGTCTATCTATCTATCTATCTATCTCTCTATCTCTCTATCTCTCTCTCTATCTATCTATCAATCTATCTATCTATCTATCTACTATCTATCTATCTATTCTATTCTGTGCTGTAGAGGTTAGGCACTTTACCATCACACGCAGGAGACCTGAATTCGATTCCCTAATACGGAAGATTTTTATGGTGTATATCTGGATGTGTAATGAATGCAGAGCTAGTTGTTGCTATTTTTTGTTCAGAACTGTCCAAAACAATGCTGCACGTTTCGTTTTACGGAAAAGAAAGCGAGGACTCTGCTAAACCTTTTTTACGAAGTTTTTCTGTTGAGAAAAGGATTGTGTACAAGTTGGCCCCCCTATGTCACAAATGTTTGAATGCACCATCATATTTATCAAATCGGTTTAGACTGTACATTCCCACTCGCAGTTTAAGGTCATTAGCTAACAAAAAGAAATTTATTTTACCATCTATGAAACTTGAAACAAAGGGTGAAAATTCATTTGAATATAAAGGCCCCAAGATCTGGAACGCTTTACAAAGTACTTTAAGAGAGATCAAATCTTTTGATTCATTCAAATGTCAGCTGAAGTCGTTTCTATTTTTGAATTAATGAGATGAATATTTGGAGTAATTTTCTTTAGTCAGAACACAACTTTTTATGTTGCTGTTGTACGTTGTGCTGTATTGTAAAGCGCTCAGAGCCTGTGTACTGTAATCGGGGTTGAGCGCTATATAATTGTTATTTATTATTATTATTATTATTATTATGTCTAAGCACGGATACTCCCTACCCCAAAAGTGGGCATTGCCCTACCTATAGGAGAGGTTTGGTTTCATTGGTGAGTATATTTGTTTGGTTATAAAGAAAACTCTCCTTTTCTTTTAAAGAAACTGAACAAGGGGAAAGAACTGTACCTTTGATTTTCTCAAAACAGCATTATTCGAGATAGCCCCCTTGTGCTTAAAAGCGACCATATTCCCATGGTGTTTCCCCGTCACCCATCTGTTCAGCTTTACCGTAATAAGTTTCTCTTGGTCTTCCCCTGTCGCGTTTGCCTTCTATTTTCCCAGAGGAAGCAAAATGTCCAAGGCTTGTGTGTGGAGTCAAGTGTCATACAATACTTAGTAGTGAGCTGCTCACATTTTAAGATGGTAAAATAAATTTCTTTTTGTTAGCTAATGACCTTAAACTGCGAGTGGGAATGTACAGTCTAAACCGATTTGATAAATATGATGGTGCATTCAAACATTTGTGACATAGGGGGGCCAACTTGTACACAATCCTTTTCTCAACAGAAAAACTTCGTAAAAAAGGTTTAGCAGAGTCCTCGCTTTCTTTTCCGTAAAACTAAACGTGCAGCATTGTTTTGGACAGTTTGAAGTCTTTTAACTTTCTCCGGTGATATTCCCGATAACAAGGAGTTTCAATAATCGAGTTTTGATAAAATTAAGCCAGTTACCAGTAAACAAGTATACTTAGTATAGATCAGATGACGTATTTTACTAATTTTTCTTATTTCTAAATACATGCAGCTGATCAGATGATTTACCCTCAGCCGACATTTACAAGTGGTTGAGTATAAATGGTGAACAAAACTGGACCGAGGACTGAGCCCTTGGGGACCTCATACTTAAGAGCATGATCTGGTGACTTAAGCCCTTCAATAAAAAAAAAATAATCAGGTTACACAGTAGATATTTTTCGCCTGTGACAACACTCGATCTTCAGTGTCGAAATGGAAGTCGTGTTTATTATAGTGGTAACATTTTGTGACTGAACGACTGTATGAAGGAGGAACTCAGAACAGCTTTTTCTTGCTTTCTTTATTTCTACTCTCTAAAATGGAACGTAAAACTACGACCTTGTCCGTTCTAACATGACAACAGATCGCCTTTTCCTGTCAATAGTTCATAGAAAAGGTCACATCAAGAGGTTTTTTATTTTTATTTTTCTTAGCAAGACTGGGGTAGGCTCAGAGCCGAATTCTCACTTCCAAACTTCGTCGGTTTTTATTCCAACAGCTCCATCTTAGATCCTGAAGAATGATGTGTCGGTTCCACAAGGTCTATTTGTCTACTTGTCGTCAGTCCTTTTGGATGTAAATAGATGTTTGTCGTCAGTTCTGTAGGATGTAAATAGATGTTTGTCGTCATTTCTGTAGGATGTAAATAGATGTTTGTCGTCAGTCCTGTAGGATGTAAATAGATGTTTGTCGTAGGCCAGGAACCTTGTCCACCAATGTGCTTTGTTGGTGACAGTTTCCTCTGGCGTGAGACTTTGACGTCGTGAGAATACGAAAGTCAGAAGGAATGTACAACTGAGCGGCGACAAATTGTAGTGCACTGAGTGGGGGTCAACTGTGCACTGGAGATGGTAGGCCCGGGATAACCAAACTACTGTCTGGGGCAGTGAGGTCAGTTTGTCTGGTCTGTGGGTCACATCCGGCCCACGAGGACAGATCTTCTGATTCATGGGTCACATCCGGCCCACGAGGACAGATCTTCTGATTCATGGGTCACATCCGGCCCACGAGGTCGGATCTTCTGGTTCATGTGTCACATCCGGCCCACGAGGTCGGATCTTCTGGTTCATGGGTCACATCCGGCCCACGAGGTCAGTTCTTCTGGTTCATGGGTCACATCCGGCTCACGAGGTCAGTTAGTCTGGCCGGCCACCATGCCACCATGTTGGAGAAAGTCTTGGAAGATGCGTTGTTGCGTGCTCAAGACTTGGCCACCAAAATATCTTAATCATTTCATTGAACTCTACAGTACTGATGAAACACGCTTTTATAGACTTCATAACTTCTAGTTGATATAACACACTCATGCTCGGATATAATTTAACAAATCCTTCAGGGAACACATTCGTGGTTTGTATAGAACAGAAAGATACCCCGCCCGGGCTCCGCAATCTCTATTATCTGGCTCACTTTGAGAAACGTTTGCTGACCCCTGGGATGGACGAATGTACAGGAGGTTCATTTTGCTGCACTGTTAAGTTACTTTTTTCTCATTGTTTTCAAACTATTTTTTTTTTTACAATACAGATACTCATATACGCAAAGTTAATATCTCAATTTAGTTAAAGTCAGAGTTTTACAGCACTTGCTACACAAATAGGAGACAAATTAGCGCCAAATATTATAGGTGTTAATTGAGAGCAACACACAGAAAAACAGTCAGCAAAGATAATGACAATAGATGACTGACAGGAAAGGAGGAGCAGACAACACCAAATCCACCACCGGGCACACAAATCAGCTTATACTTTTCTGGTCCCCCTTTCCAGGCTTTGCCTCGTGCACAACAGTCTGGAACACAAAGACGCCACCTGTTGTCTGTAGCTCGAGTTGTAAGTGATGTATACAAAAATGTTGAGGGACGCGCAAAAAACCATCATATTGCTTCTTACCATTCCTACAAATTGTGTGAGGTACCAGTCTCTTCCAATCTCATATATGGCGTAATTCAAGTACACGACAATAACCCCGGGAAGGTTGCAAACCACAAACAAGGCGGCAACAACCACAACGGACCTAATCACTCTGAGCTCTTTGCCGGAGAGTTCAGTGGCCTTGGGTTTCGATTTGGCGGATTCCAGAGCAGAGGATGCCCTAAATTTTGACGCCTGCTTCAGTTTAACAGTTAAGATGAGCAGACCAGAAATGACAATGACCAGGGAGATGGTGGGTTCTACTGCATAATACAAGGGGCTCATTACAGCCATGACTTGGCGATAATTCCTAGTGCCACTCGTCACAATGGTAATATTGAAGTAAGGATAAAACTTTTCCTCAAATGTCCGCACTGTAAACATTGGAGAGTTATAGGCAATGCAGGTGAGTGTGATCATAAGCAGGGTTACCAGAACTTTTCTCAGACTGAAGATAAACTTGAATTTCAGTGGTAGAGCAACACAGCAGGCTTTCATTACAGTGAGATAAACCGTGAAAAATGACGACATTTTGTAACACATGTTGTAGCAAGGTACTAGTTGATATTGTGAACGCATGTAAATTACTGACGTGCGTCCAAAGTCAGGGAAAAACAGGAGAACCTCACGAACGGACAAAAAAACGAGCGTGAATAAATCAGAGAGAGTCAGAACAAAAAGAGTCACAGATGTAGGGCTCTCTGATATGCCGATGCGTCTAAATATCTCCACATTGAAGAGATTTGCAAGAACACCGAGCAAGGCTACACTGAAGTTTGTCAAATAGAAAGTATTTCTAATGAAATAGAAGTTGTCATCTAGGAAGGAAGGTGCCGTCTGAGACTGGCTTGAAGTGCAGTTCGGTGCGCACGCTCCTGAATCTTGAACCAATGACATTGTGTGATGTTCGTTTAGAAAAGAGAGAAAGCGGAACGTTTTATCGTGACTCTCCTTTTTGTGTTCTGTGACTTTATCTACCCGGACATTGTCTGGTATCTTTTCGGGGATGTTTTAAATTATTGTAAGCATACACCCCTACTCATTAAGAAAATTACAAGAGTAATCAAATATCCAAATCCTATGAAACACGAAAACTGACAAAAATCCAGAAACATTAAAAAAAACCTAATTCTAATCAGCAACCACACAAAGCGTAGTTGCAGCGCCGAAATTGGAACGTTTTTATCAGTTTGCCAATCTGACAATTACACCATGTATTCTCAGGAAAGACAAACTTTGTTATCTGCTTTGGACTGACAAAAATGATGTCTCATTAACTGACTCTCAACTCTCCCGTGGCACGTAGCACAAAGACCTGTCATGTCTCCAGTAGATAAATCATCTCAGGTGTTCGTGTCATTATCAACGTGATCGACCCCCGGTGCTCATCTACAGCTGCCAGGTTGTAATCTTAGGTCAGGTATTGACTTCTCACACAGGTGGAGCAAATCCTAGAATTAGTAAATGTGTGCACATCTTGCCGTTAACAAGGTTGCCACGTCACATATGGTAAAAACTAACAGAGAAACCATTTTGCCGTAATTGATACCTCAGTACCATTATCACCTTGTATTTTGTATATTTTCGAGAATAAAAATAAACCGTGTTGGCTGTGACACGTAGGGACAGAAGCCTGCCTAAGATATAATTTATTTTTTTTTAAAACGGGCGTACAAACATCTGTTGTTTCTTTCAATTAAAAAGGAACTTTACTGCATGACAAGTTTGTCGTAGGCAGAGATTCAGACGAAAGCTGATTGTTGCAGTGATCAATGTGATGTCGCTAGTCTGGTGGCTAAGTCACCACACTCGTACTCGTGAGGTTGTGTGCGACGTCGGTAGTCTAGCTACCAGACTGACAATCGTGAGATTGTGTGTGGTGTCGGTAGTCTAGCTGCCAGACTGACAATTGTGAGGTTGTGTGGGGTGTCGGTAGTCTAGCTACCAGACTGACAATCGTGAGGTTGCGGGTTCGGGGTTATGAGACTACGCTAGGGTCTATGTTGTGTCCCTGGGAAAGACACTTTACACAAATGTTCCTCACTTCAACCAAGTGTGAATGAGTCTCCGACAGTAAGCTGCGGCATATCTTTTCAGTATTTTTGTATTGTAGAGCATGTAAATCGGCAGCGTGCACTGTATGCTTTCCAAAAAGTAGAGATTGTTTCAAAATGTTATCTTTTGCGCTTTGAAGAAATATACAGGGCATCACTACACACGTAGTGAGGCCTGTCTTGTAAAAAAAACGCGCCCACTAAAAACGACATCACTAAGTCTTACCGAGCCCACTTTATGCAAACGCGCCTGTCTTGGAAAAAAAAACCCCACAACCTTTGAAATAAGTTTAAACTTTCTTTATCATGGGTCAGATACACAACACTATAGGACATGTACTTAATATTTAAAACGTCTTTTTTAGAATACCTTTTGATTCCATATGAACTGAATTTTGACATTTTGCAACTTAGTCTAGCCCCATTTCTTTTCCAAGTTGTACGTTATTATCGGAGAGCACTTCTTCCCTCGACAAAGGTTCTTTTCTTCTCTTTCCAGAGGCAGCCAAAAATTAGCGTACTTACAGCACAGACTCACTTTCTAAGGGTCGGTGAGTTTACCTAAATAACTTTGTCTCATGGTCTAAAGCGATCTCGGGCGTATGGTAGGGTAGCCATCTTGATTGTCCCTCCCAACAAAAGATGTTTTATTTCTGCTATCTGTACGTCACGTCTTAGTGCACAGAGGGCTGCTCCATGTTTGTTCACAGACAGTTTTCTCATCACATTGTTCCGCATCACAAGCTACCCTATAACTCCGCTCATATATTGGCCCTGTTACTTGCTCTCTCGCTATGCAGTCAGGTACATAAGGCGGAGAGCAGTGTTAACTTACTCACTTACTTATTTGCTCTCTCGCATACCGTCAGGTACATAAGGCGGAGAGCTGTCGACGTCACGGTCGTCTGTCCCTGGCCACTCCATCAAATTTTTGACAAATGCAGGCCCATGGGGGATTGCCTCATCCGTTATTGTGCCCCTATAGCTTCCAGTTGGTCTTCCTTATTTTCTTTTTCAAGTTGGTTTCCAATACCATGTCTGATAGGGCAATCTTGTCTTCGGTATTTTTAGAAAACGTCCTAGATTTCTCCATCTTCTAATTGTTATGGTTGTGTTGATGTCTTCATTTCCAGCTCTTTTCAACACTTCATTATTTGTAATGAATTTATTCAATTTTTTAATTTAAATTCTTCTCAAGTATTTTTTTGGAAGTCTTTTAATTTTTGTTGAATTTTGTTGTTGTGTATTCCATATCTCTCCACCACACGTCGATATAACCCAAATATTGCTTTGATATATTTTTAATTTCGTCTTCAATGAAATGAGCTTTGACTTTCGTGCAGTTTTTTATTTTTAAAAAGTGATCCATGTATTTTTAAGTCTTTGGTGGGCGTCATTGAGGCAGTCTGCAGTTTTGTATATAATGCTGCCAAGGTTCTTGAATTGACTAAATTTGGCAATCGGTTCTATATAAAGAGTGATGGGCGTAGTTTCTGAAGATAGTCGTAATACTTCTATTGTAGATAAATTTCTTTTAGGCCATTGTTTTCCGAAGCTTTTACTACTTCGTATGTTTTTATTGCATGTCATGTACTGTGGTGTTTAATAAGGAGCTGTCATTGGCAAAATCAAAATCTCCTAAAGTGTGCCTTTTGTCCACCCAATGCCTGTTTCAATGTCTTTGTTCTGTTTCATAACAAAATCGATCACAACCCAAAAAGTAATGGTGATAACATACAGCCTTGTCAAACACCGGTATTTACTTCAAAGGTGTAGTTAGTTCTCTTTCAACTAGGACACAGCGGCTTGCATTGGTATATTACATTGATCTTAATATACAGTTTAATTAATTTGTTGGGATGCATTAAACTACAAGAATTTTCCACAGGGCATCTCGGTCTATGCTGACAAAGGCTTTTTTTAAAGTCCACTAAGTTTAAAATAATCAGGACATTCCATTCCTTGATTTGTTCTAGGATATTTCTCAGAACAAACAGTTGATCTGTGCATGATCTCCATGATCGAAAACCCGCCTGTTCCTCTCTTAGTCTTTCATCTATTGCTGCTCATATACGAGACAAGATAAGAACGCAAAATGATTTTCCAGTCAATTATAAAAGAGTTGTTAGCTATCTGCGCAAAAAAACAACAACAACACAAACATGAACAGACACGAAAGATCCTCATGTAATAGGCATACAGTTTGATTGCGGATAAGAAAAATTTGTTAGACATTCATAAATGTATTTGATGACTAATCAGCAGAACGGTGTCGTATGGCAGCTGAACTGGCACGCCGTGTACAAAGAGATAAGTCTGACTCATGGGGAAAAGAATGCAGAAATATTTACACAAATTAAGAAAGTAAAAGAGAGAAATTAATGCTTATTGATGGGCAGATGCAAAGGGTTTTTTTCTGACGCATCAAAGCAAATCTAAACATGTTCAGCGTCAGAATTGGAATAAATGGATGAATTTCTATTTAAAGATTTTTTTCTCAGAAAAGCCGTTAAATTTTTCCTTAGGGCGGTCTCTTGTTGTTGCCCTAGTGTCCCTGTGTAGTTCTTGTACAAGTGTCAGGTCTGGGGCAGACATTGACGATCGTGGTACCTTGTGTGTACTTCTTCCAGCAAAGAACGCTCTAAGTATCCGTCTACGTGTGTGTGTGTGTGTGTGTGTGTGTGTGTGTGTGTGTGCGTGCGTGTGTGTGTGTGTGTGTGTGTGTGTGTGTGTGTGTGTGTGTGTGTGTGTGTATGTGTGTGTGTGTGTTTGTATGTGTATCTCTGTATTTACGACATGAGGTAGGTATATTATGTATATTTTTGTTTTCTCAACATTCCTCGAGGTTTTTGGCGGGCGCTGGAACCGCGAGGTGGTGGCAGAAAAGTGGATCAATCACGCGCGGAACTTCACGCACGGCACGGCCCCGAAATTTATATTTTTTGAAAATTGTTCTGTATTATTGGAAAATAAACTAAACTGAACCGAGCTGACAACGTTAGAATGATCTCATCGGAGGCGGAAATTTAGAAGGTTCTTTTTTTAAAAAACAAACTTGATCTAGATCTAGATAATAGATTCTTCCTTCTACCTGTACAGAGCTATAGATGGGATTTCAAGATTGCTTTTGTTTCTCAGCAAAAATGGATAAATGTACTACAGCAGCTGGTATATATATATAGCGCTCTCCTCATCAAACGAATTCTGACACATAATTCTGCAGCTTAATTGATAGTTTCAAAGAAAAAGTTTGATCATGTAACACCAATCCTGAAAGGCCATCACTTGCTGCCTGGTCAAAAGGATAGAGAGCAAAGTTTGTGTAATCTGCTACAAATCTGGGGCGGCTCGTGGGGCTAAAAAGTGGAGGTGCACAATTAAGTTATTGTAGGTTGAAGATATTCAAGGGCATATTATATGAGATGGTGTATACTTTTAGGGTCGGTGGGTTGGTGATGGAGGACCTTATCCCGTTATGCTTTTATTTTCATTCTTTTTATCACTTTGATTTCTAGAACTCAATCTGGTCACTCAAGTAATAACTTTCACCACTCCACTACAAAACCATTCTAAGGCACCACTCAAAGGACGGGGACTCATGTATGTCACGTTCACCTCCCTCAGGTTCACGGTCACAGAGTCACTTAAAATAGTGGCAAGACAATGAACCAATCACAATTAATTTGAGCACTCTGCTGAATTGCTCAGGTGCTCACATAATTTTGAAATAGAATAGTGTAAAGTACATCGCTTTACTTTTAAACTGTCTTCTGTGTGCCAGTGATCTGCTGTGGGCTATGTTTCGTGCATGCACATTTGAGAATATCCTATTATGTTTAATTAAAGGGCGTGGACTTTGGCATGACATAGTAGATGTCTTACGGCACCATAGACATAGAAATGACAGTTACGGCGCCAGTGAGGACCTTTTTTGATATGATATTTGGCTAGTGTTTGTTTCTGGCTCATTTTTTATGTTTGTGGGTGCTTTACGTAATGGAACATAAAGAGATTTTTCAGCTGCACTGCACGACCATGCTCTACGGATGAACCGCTCCTGTATAAATGAAATAGCTCAAATAGCCAGCTCAGATTTTGAAATTATACAATGGTGTCTCATTTCTATGGTCACACTTTTTGCTAGTATTTGATGTCCTCAGCTCGTGTTTCAGAACCCAAATATAAAGTGTAGGCCGCTAATTGTTGGTTTGTAAAAAATAATTTACCGTGTCTCTAGAGCTTCTCAGCTTATGATTAACTGGTGCTTTTATTTCTAAAGCAGTATAGAAAAGGGTTAGACATGGTCACAATCTTTGCAGAATTTTTATAGAATTTTTGCAGAAATTGGTCAGTTTGGGCGTACAATTCTGTGCAAAATTTTGAAATTTCTCGTGCAGAAAACTAGGATTGCAGGAAATTTCCCACGTGAGCTAGGTATCTATAATTGCGTACATGTGGATGGTTGTTTTCTATTGCTAAAAATAAACTACGGAACACAGAACAATGAAAAAATTACTAAAGGTGGTTCAAAGACCAAGCTAAGTTTCTATTAATTCAGTAAGTGCTTGCTTTGGCCTAAAAAAGTTTAGAAAAATAAAAAACATTATTGGCCGTTTACCATTTTCCCGTTCGCCATTTCAATGCAGAGTTCAAGACATATTTCGTTTTTCATGATATAGAAATTGCCCTTCCGCCGGAAATAACAAATCTTCTTTGGGCGCCTACAGTTGAGATGTTGCAAAGAGTTGCTTAGAAGCTGAACCTCACAACAAACATGAGTGTTCACTCACATGGTGACTTTGAAAAAGACTCATTTTCCTAATTATTATTGGACTTTTAAATGGAAGGAAATCAGTTGTGGTTGTACAAAACATAATCAGCCTTCTCGAATTTAGAAAAGTTTCTACTTCTATTGAAGACCTCATCAACCAAGTTTTTCCCAATTTCGCAGACAATGTGGAAAATTTGCAATGGCTGTCCGAAGGGGCCACACTAACTCCTTCAAATGAAACAGTCTAAAAATAAACAACAAAATCTTTGACATGATGTCATCTACACCCAAAGTCTATCAGTCTACTGCTCTCAACGAGTGCAGCCCAACTATCCTGTGAAATTCCTGAACACCAAGGAACTGACTGCCCCTCCTCCCATTGTTCTGAAATTAAAGACTGGTATGCCCATAATGCTCCTCAACAAAATTAATAAACGGGAAAATAATATATTCTAGACAAAAATTAATGTTGCGATGTAAATAAAAATGTCAATACTGCAGTAATTTAAACAGGTGTTAGATTAAATCAAGATGGTTCTATTCTATACCTGAAAAAAAAATGAAAGTGAAACTCATCTAAGACTGGTGTATATCGTCCAAAACCTCTGGAAATACAACATTCCTGGTTTGACTGTTGGGTGCCAAGATGTGAACAACATCTTTATCTCCTGTTCGGGACATGGCTACATACAACATTCCGTGTGAAAATAGTGTGCATGTAAGATCTAGGCCAACTGTAGGAAGAGACTGTCCCTGAACTTTATTAATTGTAGTGGCCAAACATGGTCTGAGGGGAAATTGTTTTCATTGAAATATATAAAAGATAGTCCACTGTCCGTTGGTTGAAGTATGGTTCGAGGAATCAAGAGTTTTTCATTCTTGAATGGTCCAGAAAAATTTTCAACCTCCACGACGGTTGTCATGGTTTGTGTTACAACACATCTTGTACTTTTAATTTCAGGGTGTCTTCGTCTTTTAGCCACAGGGCCACAGCACAGCCTCTCAATTAGAATCTATCACAGACTTAACCGCAGCACAGGTGCCAGGTTGCGGAAAAGGTTGACCTTATGATGAAATGTATCCAAAACAGAAGTACTACGACTATCATCAGAGACTACGCGTATCACTCTTTATGGAGAACTTCTTGCAGAAATAAGTAAATCCAAATACCGAGGTAGCATTATATTGAAAAACTGCAAACTGCCTTGACGACGTCTACCGAAGGTATAAAATTGCCTGAATTATTATTATTATTATTATTATTATTATTATTATTATTATTATTATTATTAT
>NW_004797785.1:177914-182926 GCF_000002075.1 Aplysia californica
CCACGACGGTTGTCATGGTTTGTGTTACAACACATCTTGTACTTTTAATTTCAGGGTGTCTTCGTCTTTTAGCCACAGGGCCACAGCACAGCCTCTCAATTAGAATCTATCACAGACTTAACCGCAGCACAGGTGCCAGGTTGCGGAAAAGGTTGACCTTATGATGAAATGTATCCAAAACAGAAGTACTACGACTATCATCAGAAACTACGCCCATCACTCTTTATGGAGAACACCTTTTAGAAATTAGTAAATTCAAATATCGTGGCAGCATTATATCCAAAACTGCAGACTGGCTTGACGACGTCCACCACAGACATAAAATTGCATGAAATATATTATTATTATTATTATTATTATTATTATTATTATTATTATTATTATTATTATTATTATTATTATTATTATTATTATTATTATTATTATTATTATTATTATTGTCATTATTATTATTGTTCTTGTTATTTTTTATTTTTTTAAAATTATTATCATTATTATTGTTATTATTATTATTATTATTGTCATTATTATTATTATTATTATTATTATTATTATTATTATTATTATTATTATTATTATTATTATCATTATTATTTTATTATCATTATTATCATCATTATTATTTTTTAAATTATTATTATCATCATTATTATCATTATTGCCATTATTATTATTATTATTATTATTATTATTATTATTATCATTATTATTATTATTATTATTATTATTATCATTATTATTATTATTATTATTATTATTATTATTATTATTATTATTATTTTCATCATCATTACTATTAATATCAGGTGACCCATCTTGTATGTACAAAAAATACGTTTTTATTTTCTTTGATTAACTTATATAAACATGTGCCAAACAACGTTATACAAGTACATGTAATTGGACACTGAACATGTATTAGTCTTTAAACTATCCCTCCCCCCCCCCCCCTCTCCCCCAACCCCCTCCCGGGCTAATGAAGTTATTCCCGTGTGTGCCACCAACAATTCAACGTCTTCTCTTTGTCTTTGTTCAGTCCTCGGGGATGTGCTGGTTGTTTTGTTTGTTGTTTTTTTGTGTGTGTTGTTGTTGTTTGGGTTTTTTTAGGGGGGGTGGGGGTGGCGAGGGGATTGGTGGAACTTGAACGAAAAAGACATAGATCTAGCTTCCTTTTGTATACAGACTTTTCAATTATGTTTCGTTTATCTTCAACTTGTGAGATTGGGTTGTACAGGCTCACTAATAAGTATTGTATGACACTTGACTCCACACACAGGCTTTGGACATCTTGCTTCCTCTGGGAAAATAGAAGGCAAACGAGGCAGAGGAAGACCAAGAGAAATGTATTACGGTAAAGCTGAACAGATGGATGGCGGGAAAACACCAGGATGAAAATATAGGCTTTGTAGAGTATCCGTGTTGAGACATGGGTGGAGAACCATGATCGCTGATGTCTGTTTTAGACCTGGTGTTTGATGATGATGATGATGATGATGATGATGATGATGATGATGATGATGATGATGATGATGATGATGATGATGATGATGATGATGATGATGATGATAGATTCTTCTCGCCGACTTTAATAAGGACATTCTCACTAGGACCACGAGACCAGACCAATTGCCACATTCTGATGGGCGTGCATGCTGGCAAGAACACACGTGCACGCAGACACACACACACGTACAAACACACACACACACACACACACACACACACACACACACACACACACACACACACACACAGACACACTCACACTCGTGCGCTCAAACAGTCATGTGATATGTTGGTATGGTTCGCAGTTTTTCTAATACTATCCTTGTCAATCTGTTCAAATATACTACGCCCAGAAAACATAACGGTTTAGGAGAGGAAAAAAACTGTTTCCTATTTTAATAAATGTACCTACATTATGAAGGGTGCGGTGGCGGAGCGGTTAGTGCGTTTATCTTCGAAGCGGAAAGTCTGGGTTCGAGCCTTGGTCCGCACACAGATGTTTTTCGTCCACCCCCCCCCCCCCCCTCTCCCCCAACAAACCTCCTGACTAATAAAGTTATTCTCGTCTGTGCCACCAACAATTCAACGTTTTCTCTTTGTCTTTGTTCACTCCTCGGGGACGTGCTTTCTTTTTTTGAAAGGGGGGGGGGGGGGGGCTTTTTCAACATCAGATGAGGGATGGGAGATGTACTCCGAGGTAGTCATACCCACTCTTCTGTAACTGGCACCTAAACCACAGCGCTGTCAAATGGACTTATATAAGAATTGAGCCCGGGACAGGCAGATTTTCCTCCCTAGAGAGACAAAAGCTATGATTCAGGCACAATACGACCGATGCCCCGCACAACCTTGAAATACAACAGAGTGAGATTTTCACGGTCACAGTCAGATTTAGTTGTACGCGGTCACATTATGCCAAAATGGCAACTTTTGCCCCTCTATGAAGGGAGATGTGGCAGACTCCGAGTGAATCAGAAAATCCGATTGACAGTTTCCACTGGGTGTACCACTATTGTTTCCATAACACAAGATAATTATTATCAGGTTACACAGTCGAGATTTTTCGCATGTTGCAGCACTCGATCTTCAGTGGGGAAATGGAAGACGTGTGTATTATAGTGGGGACATTTTGTGACTGAACGACTGTAGGAAGGAGGAACACAGTACAGCTTTTTCTTGCTTTCTTTATTTCTACTCTCTAACATTTAACGTAAAACTAAGACCTTGTCCGTTCTAACATGACAACAGAACACATCTTCCTGTCAATAGTTTATAGAAAAGGTCACATTTAGTATTGTCTAGATCACTGCTTGCCAACCGGGGCGATATGGCCAAAAACTGGGCCATTGGGTAATTTTAGTGGTCGCGGGAATCATCCAGGTAGGGACTGTTGTTATTTAATGTCCCGCTAGGAAACATAAAAATAATATAGATATAGCTGGGTGGTACGACCTTTTCAACCTCTCACAGGTGGCACAAATTGGGCGGTGGCTGAACACAGATTGACAAGACCTGGTCTAGATCTGGCAAAAGTTTCTGTCGTTCGTGGAAAAAGAACTTATTTATAATATGTGACAATAGACATGTAAAAACCATCCAGACTTTCTACCAGTCTCTATTGCCCCACCACTGTAGAATGTGAAGCGAATTGATGCCTCAAAGAATGTGTCCCTCTTGCCTTTGTTCTCTCTCAGAATTATTCAGGAAAACCGAATAGCAATGTTTTCAAAGCCGAACTCTCACTTCCAAACTTCGTAGGTTTTTATTCCAACAGCTCCAACTGAGGCGGCTTTAGATCCTGTAGAATGATGTGTCCGTTCTACAGGGTCTATTTGTCTACTTGTCGTCAGTCCTGTAGGATGTGAATAGATGTTTGTCATCAGTCCTGTAGGATGTGAATAGATGTTTGTCGTCAGTCCTGTAGGATGTAAATAGATGTTTGTCGTCAGTCCTGTAGGATATAAATAGATGTGTTTTGTTGGTGACATTTGCCTCTGGCGTGAGACTTTGACGTCGGGAGAATACGAAAGTCAGAAGGAACGTATAACTGAGCGGCGACAAATTGTAGTGCACTGAGTGGGGGTCAACTGTGCACTGGAGATTGTAGGCCCGGGGTTACCAAACCACTGTCTGGGGCAGCGAGATCAGTGTGTCTGGTCTGTGGGTCACATCCAGCCCACAGGGTCAGATCTTCTGGTTCATGGGTCACATCCAGCCCACGGGGTCAGATCTTCTGGTTCATGGGTCGCATCCAGCCCACGGGGTCAGATCTTCTGGTTCATGGGTCACATCCGGCCCCCGAGGTCAGTTAGTCTGGTTCATGGGTCACATCCGGCCCATGAGGTCAGATCTTCTGGTTCATGGGTCACATCCGGCCCACGAGGTCAGATCTTCTGGTTCATGGGTCACATCCGGCCCACGAGGTCAGTTAGTCTGGCCGGCCACCATGCCACCATGTGGGAGAAAGTCTTGGAAGATGTGTTGTAGCGTGCTCAAGACTTGGCCACCAAAATGTCTTAATCATTTCATTGAACTCTACAGTACAGATGAAACACGCTTTTATAGACTTCATAACTTCTAGTTAATATAACACACTCATGCTCGGATATAATTTGACAAATCCTTGAGGGAACACATCCGTGGTTTGTATAGAACAGAAAGGTTCCCCGCCCGGGCTCCGCATTCTCTGTTATCTGGCTCACTTTGAGAAACGTTGGCTGACCCCTGGGATGGACGAATGTACAGGAGGTTCTTTTTGCTGCGCTGTTAAGGGGGTGGGGGCTACACCTGGAGGCTATCTCGCTTATTACTGGACCGAATTTTACCAAATTTCACACATATAACAAGCATAAAAAGGAGTCTTAAAATCCGCAATCAAATTTGAGAAAAAAGTTTCGCTTCCATGGATACGCCGCCATATTGGATTTTATTGACATGTCTTACGTAATGAATACCGCACTTATCGATAATGGAAATTGATTGAGTTTTTGCTTGCATGTTCACAAACATTAGATCTAAAAATATATCTGTTGTTGTTGTTTTTATCGAATTAGAAAATGTTTAATGAATTTTTTCCTGAGGTAGCATTCAAGTTTGCGAAAAATCCATGAAAATCCACACTCCAGACACCACCAACAAAAATCTATTCCATATATCAAAAATTTAACAGACAAATTTTTAGCAGTACCTTTTCTCTTCATTCTGTGAAAATTTCATGAAGATTGGATGAAAAATGGTGGAGTTATTCGAAAAAAGTATAGAGAATAGTCGCATTTTGAGAAAACGGCCGATAAAGAAAAATAAAATACTGACTCTATGGGGAAATGGCGGTTACAAACATGCCGGTATGGGAAAAAATACGGTTTTTATGGGTTCTTATGCCATGAAATAGTTGTAGGAGAGGCTGAGAAAGCTAAAAATGCCTACAACTCAAATTCCATGATTTTGAGCCGAATTTTGATTTTGGGGGTGTAGCCCCCCCCCGCCCCCCTTAAGTTACTGTTTTC
>NW_004797785.1:183026-189059 GCF_000002075.1 Aplysia californica
CTCTCCCCTCAACCCCCAAAGCCTCCTGACAAGTAAAGTTATTCACGTCTGTGCCACCAATTTAATGTCTTCTCTTTGTCTTTGTCCACTCCTCAGGGATGCGCTTTTTTTAGGGGGGGGGGGCTGATCCAGCATCTGATGAAGGGTGGGAAATGTACTCAGAGGTAGTCATACCCACTCTTCTGTAACTTGCACCTAAACCACAGCGCTGTCAAATGGACTTATATAAGTATTGAGCCCGGGCCAGGCAGATTTTCCTTCCTAGAGAGACAAAAGCTATGATTCAGGCACAATACGACCGATGCCTCGCACAGCCTTGAAATACAATAGAGAGAGAATTTGAAGGTCACAGTCAGATTTAGTTATATTATGCGGTCACATTATGCCAAAATGGCAACTTTTGCCCCTCTATGAAGGGAAATGTGGCAGACTCCGACTGAATCAGAAGATTCGATTGACAGTTTCCACTGGGTGTACCACTATTGTTTCTATAACACAAGATAATTATTATCAGGATACACAGTCGAGATTTTTCGCATGTCGCAGCACTCGATCTTCAGTGGGGAGATGGAAGACGTTTGTATTATAGTGGTAACATTTTGTGACTGAACGACTGTAGGAAGGAGGAACACAGTACAGCTTTTTCTTGCTTTCTTTATTCTACTATGTAACATTTATTGTAAAACTAAAACCTTGTCCGTTCTAACATGACAACAGATCGCCTCTTCCTGCCAATAGTTCATAGAAAAGGTCACATTTATTATTGTCTAGATCACTGCTTGCCAAAAGGGGCGATATGGCCAAAAACTGGGCCAATTGGTAATTGTAGTGGGCGGCGGGAATCAACCAGGTAGGGACTGCTGTTATTTAATGTCCCGCTAGGAGACATAATTTATAGATATAGCTGGGTGGTACGAATATTTTAACCTCTCACAGTTGGGAAAATTGGTCCCCAGCTGAACAAAGATTTACAAGCACTGGTCTAGATTAACCAAGAAATGTACTGCCGTTCGTGAAAAAAAAACATATTAGTATGTGACAATAGACATTTAAAATTATCCAAACTTTCTACCTGTCTCTATTGCCCCACCACTTCAGAATGTGAAGCGAACTGATGCTTCAAAGAAATGTGTCCCTCTTGCCCTTTTTCTCTCTCAGAATTATTCAGGAAAACCGAATGGCAATGTTTTCAAAGCCGAACTCTCACTTCCAAACTTCGTAGGTTTTATACAAACAGCTCCAACGGAGGCGGCTTTAGATCCTGAAGAATGATGTGTCCGTTCTACAGGATCTATTTGTCTTCTTGTCGTCAGTCCTGTAGGATGTAAATAGATGTTTGTCGTCAGTCCTGTAGGATGTAAAGAGATGTTTGTCGTAAGCCAGAACGCTGTCCACAAATGTGTTTTGTTGGTGACATTTTCCTCTGGCGTGAGACTTTGACGTCAGGAGAATACGAAAGTCAGAAGGAACGTACAACTGTGCGGGGACAAATTGTAGTGCACTGATTGGGGGTCAACTGTGCACTGGAGATTGTAGGCCCGGGGTAACCAAACTACTGTCTGGGGCGCGAGGTCAGTTTGTCTGGTCTGTGGGTCACATCCGGCCCACGAGGTCAGATCTTCTGGTTCATGGGTCACATCCGGCCCACGAGGTCAGTTAGACTGGCCGGCCACCATGCCACCATGTGGGAGAAAGTCTTGGAAGATGTGTTGTAGCGTGCTCAAGACTTGGCCACCAAAATGTCTTAATCATTTCATTGAACTCTACAGTACTAATGAAACACGCTTTTATAGACTTCATAACTCATGCTCGGATATAATTTGACAAATCCTTCAGGGAACACATTCGTGGTTTGTATAGAACAGAAAGGTTCCCCGCCCGTGCTCCGCATTCTCTGTTATCTGGCTCACTTTGAGAAACGTTTGCTGACCCCTGGGATGGACGAATGTACAGGAGGTTCTTTTTGCTGCACTGTTAAGTTACTGTTTTGTCATTGTTTTCAAACTTTTTAGTTTTTTACAATACAGATACTCATATACACAAAGTTAATATCTCAATTTAGTTTTAGTCAGAGTTTTACAGCACTTGCTACACAAATAGGTGACAAATTAGCGCCAAAAGTTAACGACGTCAATAGAAAGTTCCTTCACCTTCACCTATCCCGTATACTGGATTTCCGTCGGGCTTTGGTAGATTTGGCCACCAGCATGCTTCACTCCTTCCTGTCTTCAGCTTTTCTGAGTGTGTCTTTGAGTTCCAGGCCTGTCCATTCCGTTATGTTGTCCGCCAAACTCTTCTTCGGTCTGCCTCTGCTCCATTTTCCCTGGAAGCTGCCTTGCAGGATCATCTTGGCAAGGCCGGATGAACGGGTGATGTGTCCATACCAATGCAGTTTGCGTGAGAAGGTCAGTGGCGTCGGTGGCATAGTGCTCAGGCTACAGGACTCGTAATCTTGAGGTTGCAGGTTCGGGGCTTCAAGACGCGGGCCCGAGATTGTGTCCTTGGGAAAGGCACTTTACACAAATTGTCTCACTTCACCCAGATGGGAATGAGTACCTGGCCATAAACAGCGAAAGATCTCGTCAGTATGTTAGTGTTTTAGCGCCTGTAAATGACTGCTTGCAATGTATGCTTCCCAGGAAGTTGAGGTTGTTTAAGAATGTTCTCATGTCTGCTGGGGTAAAGTATAGATTGTGAAGCGCTAAGAGCTCGCTGTTGAGTGTGGATTTGTGCTATACAAATGCTATATATTTTTGAAATATTATTATTATTATTATTGTTATTATTATTATTATTATTATTATTATTATTATTATTATTATTATTATTATTATTATAATATGGTCCAAATTTTTTTTTGATCCGTTGTTTGACTTCATCATTTGTGATGTGATCTTTGTATGAGATACCAAGGATTTTTCAGAAGCCTCTCATCTCCACAGCTTTAATCCTTCTTTCAGGGTCTGCATTCAATAGAGAGTAACACCGGTCCTATCGGAGACGGACGTTAAACTAGGAGGTCCCACCTCTTAAATAACCTAATAGTGTTGATAGGGGCGTTAAACATATACAATTTCACCATTTTTCAGAGAGTAACACACTGAAAAATTGTAAGCAGAGATAATGACAATAGATGACTGACAGGAAAGGAGGAGCAGACAACACCACATCCACCACCGGCCACACAAATCAGCTTATACTTTTCTGGTCCCCCTTTCCAGGCTTTGCCTCGTGCACAACAGTCTGGAACACAAAGACACCACCTGTTGTCTGTAGCTTGAGTTGTAAGTGACGTATACAAAAATGTTGAGAGACGCGCTTAACAACAACATATTTTCTCTCACTATATCAACAGCTGTGGTGATGTACCGGTGTTTTCCAATCTCATGTATGGCATAATTTAAGTACACGATCGCGATCAAGGGAAAGTTACAGATCACAAACATGGCTGCCACAACCACAACTGTCTTAATCGCTCGGAGCTCTTTGCCGGAGAGTCCAGTGTCCTTGGGTTGCAATTTGGCGGATTCCAGAGCCGAGGATGCCCTAAATTTTGACGCCTGCTTCAGTTTGACAGTTAAGATGTGCAGACCAGAGATGATAATGACCATGGAGATGGTGGGGTCTACTGCAAAATACAAGGGGCTCATTACTACAATGACTTGGTGATAATGATTTGTTTTTCTCATCATCACAAAGGGAATACTCTTATTTTGGTAAGGAAACAACATTTCTTCAAATGTCTGGAGTGTAAACATTGGAGAGCTATAAGCAAGGCAGGAGATTGTGATCATAAGCAGGGTTGCCAGGACTTTTCTCAGACTGAAGATAGACTTGAATTTCAGTGGTAGAGCAACACAGCAGGCTTTCATTACAGTCAGATAAACGGTGTAAAATGACGACATTTTGTAACACACATTGTAGCAAATTTTTAAGTGATATGTTGAACTTATGTAAATTAGAGACATATAATAATATTGAAGTCTAGGCAATAACTTGAAAAGCTCAAGAACGGAGAAAAGCACGAGCGTGAATAAATCAGAGAGAGTCAAAGCAAAAAGAGTCAAAGATGTAGGACTCTCTGATATGCCTATGCGTCGAAATATCTCCATATTGAAGAGATTTGCAAGAATTCCGAACAACGCTACACTGAGGTTCATCAAAGAGATAATATTCTTTATAAAAAGGAAGTATCGATATTCGTCTAGGGCGGAATAAAATGTCGCCTGAGACTGGCTTGAAGTGCAGTTCGGTGAGCACGCTCCTGAATCTTGAACAGATGACATTGTGTGATGTTCGTTTAGAAAAGAGAGAAAGCGGAACGTTTTATCGTGACTCTCCTTTTTGTGTTCTGTGACTTTAACTACCCGGACACTGTCTGGTATCTTCTTGGGGATGTTTTAAACTATTGCAAGCACACACCCCTACTCATTAAGAAAATTGCAAGAGTAATTAAATAACCAAATACCATGAAACAAGAAATTTACACCAATACAGGAACATTAAAAAACTAATTCTAATCAGCAACCGCACAAAGCGTTGTCGGAGCTCCATAATTGGAACGTTTTTTTAAATATAAAGTTTGCCAATTAGAATTTGACATTTACACCGTCTGTTTTGAAAAACTCAGGAAAGGCAAACTTTGTTATTTGCTACGGACTGACAATAATGATGTCTCATTAACTGACTCTCTACTCTCCAGTGCCACGTAGCACAAAGACCTGTCATGTCTCCAGTAGATAAATCATCTCAGGTGTTCGTGTCATTATCAACGTGATCGACCCCCGGTGCTCATCTACAGCTGCCAGGTTGTAATCTTAGGTCAGGTATTGACTTCTCACACAGGTGGAGCAAACCCTGAATTGGTCAATGTGTGCACGCCGGTGTGGAACTGGCGCCACTTCTTGCTGTTAACAAGGTTGACACGTAACTCGTCGTAAAAACTAGCAGAGAAACCACTTTGCCGTAATTGATATCTCAGTATCATTATCTCCTTGTATTTGTAACCAGATGAACATTTGGAGAAGAAGAATAAACCATGTTGGCCCTGAGAGTCTGGGACAAAGGCCTGCCTCCGATGTGATCAATTTTTTCTCACGGGGCGTAAAAACATCAAATTTTCTTTCAATTAAAAAGGAACATTACTGCATGACAAGAAAGTCGTAGGCAGAGACTCAGACGAAAGCTGGTTGTTGCAGTGATCAATGGGACGTCGCTAGTCTAGTGGCTAAGTCACCACACTCGTACTCGTGTGGTTGTGTGTGGTGTCGGTAGTCTAGCTGCCAGACTGACAATCGTGAGGTTGTGTGTGACGTCGGTAGTCTAGCTACCAGACTGACAATCGTGAGGTTGCGGGTTCGGGGTTTTGAGACTACGCTGGGGCCTATCTTGTGTCCCTAGGAAAGACACTTTACACGAAACAACTAAATCAAATGTGAACGAGACTCCGACCGTAAACTGCGAAGGTTCTTATTTGAATGTTTTTATTTTAGAGCGTACAAAATGGCAGCGTGCACTGTATGCCTCCCAGAAAGTACAGATTGTTTCATAATGTTACCAAGCGGGCTAGGAAGAAATATACGGGGCGTCACTACACACGTATCCTCATGTAACAAACAAGCAGTCTAATTGCAGATAAGAATATTTTTGGGATGCATCAAAGCAAACCAATATATTATGTTAACATCCAGATTTGAAATAAATGAATGAATTTTATCTTAAGTTTTCTCAGAAAAGCCGTTAAATTGTTCCTTAGGGCGCCTCTAGTTGTTGCCCTAGTGTCCCTGTGTAGTTCTTGTACAGTGTCAGGTCTGGGGCAGACATTGACGATCGTGGTACCTTGTGTGTACTTCTTCCAGCAAAGAACGCTCTAAGTATCCGTCTACGTGTGTGTGTGTATGTATGTGTATCTCTGTATTTACGACATTTGTAAGAACACTTTGTATATATCTCTGTATTTACGACATTTGTAAGAACACTTTGTATATATCTCTGTATTTACGACATTTGTAAGAACACTTTGTATATATCTCT
>NW_004797785.1:189662-205983 GCF_000002075.1 Aplysia californica
ACGACAAAAGGTAAGAACACAAAGTATATATCTCTGTATTTACGACATTTGTAAGAACACTATGTAATATATCTCTGTATTTACGACAAAAGGTAAGAACACAAAGTATATATCTCTGTATTTACGACATTTGTAAGAACACTATGTAATATATCTCTGTATTTACGACAAAAGGTAAGAACACAAAGTATATATCTCTGTATTTACGACAAAAGGTAAGAACACTATGTATATATCTCTGTATTTACGACATACATCGTAGTTTTCCACGGGCGCCACGACCGAGCTGCGGTGACGGAAGAAAGGACCAATTGCGCAATGGAGCTTCACACGCAGCACGGACGTGACATTTTGATTTTAAGCAGAAATTTGCTGCATTATTATTTTGCTTGACGTAGAACTGGGAGAAAAAAACATTAAACTGAACCAAGCTGACCACGTTAGAGTGATCTCGCTCTCACCGAAAGACGGAAATTAGAGTGTGTTTTTTTTTGGGAGGGGGAACAAACTTTATCTAGAACTAGATCAAGATAATAGATTCTTGATTCTACATGTAGTCTATAAAGATCTAGACGGGATTTCAAGATCGCCTTTGTTTCTCAGCAAAAATGGATAAATGTACAACAGCATCTGGTATTTATATAGCGCTTTCCTCATCAAACGAATTCTGACAGCACAGAATTGTGCAGCATAATTGATAGTAATAATAATAAATAGCATTTTGTATAGCGCATATCCCCGCTCAACAGCAGGCTCTATGCGCGTTACACTATATTATTACCCAGCAGACCATAGAACACTCAGAAACATTCTCAGCTTCCGCGGAAGCATACAGTGCAAGCTGCGGATTTCACGCGCTCAAACACTATCAAACTGACAAGATCTTTCTCTGTCTATAGTATAGTTCAAAAGAAAAAGTTTGATCATGTAACACCAATCCTGAAAGGCCACCACTGGCTGCCTGGTCAAAAGGATAGAGTACAAAGTTTGTGTAATCTGCTACAAATCAGGGGCGGCTCGTGGGGCTGTAAAATAGGCGTGCACAAGTTAGTAAGCTATCGCAGGTTGAAGATAGTCAAGGGCATAGTATATGGGATGGTGTATACTTTTAGGATTTTTGGGTTGGTGAAGGAGGACCTCATTCCGTTATGCTTTTATTTTCATTCTTTTTATTTGTCGCTTTAATTTCTAGAACGAAATCTGGTCACTCAAGTAATAAATTTCACCACTCCATTACAAAAGCATTCAAAGACACAACTCATAGGACTGTGACCTAAGTATGTCAAATTCACCTCCCTCAGGTTCACGGTCATAGAGTCACCTAAAATAGTGGCAAGCCAATGAACCAATCACAATTCACTTGAGCACTCGGATGGATTACTCCGGGGCGCACATAATTATGGCATAGAATAGTGTACAGTCAAGGACTACTATACTCAGTATAGTAGTCCTTGTGTACAGTCTACCGCGTTTATTTTTAGACTGCCTAATGTGGGCCATGTTTCGTGGGTGTACATTTGAGAATGTCCTATTATGTTTAGTTGAAGAGCGTGGACTTTGGCACGAGATAGTAGATGTTTTACGGCGCTTTAGATTTAGACACAGAAATTACAGTTACGGCGTCAGAGAGGACCCTATTTTGATAAAATATTTGGCTAGTGTTTGTTTCTGGCTTCTTTTATTTTATTAGTGTGGGTGCTTTACGTAATAGAACATTAAACACTTTTGAGCGGCACTGCACGACCGTGCTTTATGGACAAACCGCGCCTGCTACAAGTGTAAGGAAATAGCTGAAACTACCAGCTCACCTGATTTTGAAATTATACAATGATGTCTCATTTCTATGGTCACACTTTGTACTAGTATTTTATGTTCTCAGCTTGTGTTTCAGAACAAAATACAGATTCTATGCTGCTAATTGTTGGTTCTTAAAGAATAATTTACTGTGTCTCAGTGCTTCTTCTCAGCTTATGATTAAAGGTACAGCTGAAATGAAAATTTTTGTTTGGGCTCTAAATTAAGTATACTGGGATTCCCAATAACCAATATAGGTCAAGAAACAGAAACACATTATCCCTATATATGATTTCAATGTCAATTTTCTGAATTCTTCAGATGCAAAGCGTTCGACAGACCAACATTCGCACAAATTGTGTACAGAGATTCTGTAACAGATTGAATTGATACAGCCTTGATATTTTAACACAGTGTTTCTGTATATACAACCTGCAACTTACTAAACATTTACTTTCCTAAGTCTCATACTTTTCTTGTAACTGCCCTTTTAGTGTCATATACGATACTCAGACCAAAAAAAAAATGATCGCAAATGAGAGTGATACTGTCAAAACTGATTACAATACCACAATAATCGTTTAGTTCATTGCAAACATATTATCCAGAAACAGTCATGCAAAGCGGGGTTGAGCTGTGACATGTTCTTTCAGAAATACCTCTGCACAGGTGACCCACCCCCTAAGAAAATCATAGTTTTGAGAAAACCGAAAAACAAAACGAATTCATACTGGTCTATTTCAACCAAATGTTCACAAACATAGCATATGTGAGCATTTTATAGATGTTTTAGACACTTGAAAATATTTCCAATCCATAAAGCAGATGTTGCTCTACTAAAATATTCCAAAATCGAAAAATCGGTTTTGGATACCAAAATCGACTTTTTGTGGCTGTCAGCTACTGCCGTGGTGTACCTTAACGCTTACATTTCTACAGCGCTATGGGGAAAAAGGCTAGACATGGTAGCAATCCTGGCAGGATTTTTGCAGAATTTGGCGTAACATTCTGCGCAGAATTTTGAAGTTTCCATGCAGTTAACTGCGATAAACGGAAATTTACGGCATAAGCTAGGTATATTATGTACCTGTGCATCAAAGGGAATTCATCATACACATATACCTCTGCATGTTGTCAAAATACGTTCAGTGCAATAAGTATGTGTATGAGCATATCTGAACATAAGATGCAACACGTATATTATTTTGTATGTGTCCTTCTGTATCGCGAGAAACTACGTATGTGTATGTATCATGTGTACCTCTGTATTGTATCAAGCTACGTATGTGTATGTATGTGTACCTCTGTATTGTATCAAACTACGTATGTGTATGTGTCATGTGTACCTCTGTATTGTATCAAACTATGTATGTGTATGTGTCATGTGTACTTCTGTATAGTATCAAACTACGTATGTGTATGTGTCATGTGTACCTCTGTATTGTGTCAAACTACGTATGTGTATGTGTATGTGTATCTCTACATTGTGTCAAACTACGTATGTGTATGTGTATCTCTGTACTGTGCCAAACTATGTATACCTAACAGATGTGTTCTGTACGTAACACAGTCATCACTTCACCAGTATTGTGTTTTGCTCATAGATGTCTAGTCACTGCACACAATGATATAGTAAATATAAAGATGACACGGGGTTGTGCTCTATACGATAAAGCAGATGTCAAGATTCTGCTCTTTAGGTATAGCAAAGAGTAAGAATATGCTTTATAGGATACAGTAGCCATCGAGATTATGCTTTATACGTTATTGTAGCAAAGATATAGAGGGCGCTCACATAGATATGTAATAAACTCAATCTGGGGCACCTAGAAATCGTGTTTGGGGGTCAAATTTTGCAAATTTGGGTTTTTACATATTATAGTACCTGGACATTAATTCCTGAACAATCTTACTATACCCTAAATCTGTGTTTTTTGTCATGTTTTTCTGCGAAAGCACATGTTTTCTAGCCTTTTCTTACCGTTATCTCACAATTCTATTTTTTCACACATTATCCCATTTTTCTGCTCTGTTTCTCATTCATTTTCAATTAAACTTTCACAGGATGCTACCTAGTTCTCAATTTTGCCTCGTTGAATTTTAAAAAAAATTAATGTAGTAGTTTTTTATTTATGGGCTTAGAAAGCATGAATTTTCTTTTTTCACTTTTTTGCAACATCCAAATTGTAAGTGTGATAAAATAAAAACTTTCCAGCTGTTTATTGATTGTCCATGCTTCGCACCCGTATCAAAGAATTGGTTCGATGTAACTTTCCAGCACTCTTTTATTTTTCTCGTTTCCAGTGACAGATTGATGTTTCATTTTGTGGTAGGTTGCTTTTGCTTGGCAAATGCGGCTTTTAATTTCGGTGTGAAATCTCCCATCTGATGATATAACGGTCGCCAAATATTTAAAATTTTGTACTTGCTTGAGGGTGGTATCATTGATTTTGATATTGCATGTTGGAGTTTTTCTGCTTATCACCATTGTTTCGGTTTTCTTTATGTTTAGGCTTGTCACTCTCTTGTACGATGACATTTAATAGATTCTGTAGGTGTTCTTCATCTTCTGTTAGGACTGTGTCGTCTACATATCTTAGATATACGAAAAGTATTTTAAAAAAGATAAAAAGCATTATAAACAACCCATCACTAACCATTTTCCACGCAAATTGTCAGATCACGCGGCGCCAGACATGTACCTCTAAAAACAAAGAAAGATAAAAAAACAAAAGAAGAAGTTTCTTTACCATCTAGCATATTAGGCTATTGACAGAATAAGCATCAGTGTGTATTGCTCTTTCGAGTACGTATCTATAACTCGGCATGTCTTATAATTAAAATCCTGCATGTGGTTGAATGATGCATTTGATGTGATATGTACATTTTGTCAGCTTTACTTTTATTTTCGTATATTGAATTTTAATGAGACCACTATAACCTATAATTTAAATGTCTATGTATACCTGCGTGTGTTTTTACGGTCCTGTACAGCCAAGAACAATTTTCCTATGGGATAATAAAGCATTATCTTATCCTTTCTTGTCTTATTTTATATAGTATTTACATAATATAATGTTATATTATCAATCAATCTGATCCATCTATTTATCTATCTATCTACACACACACACACTGACACACACACTGACACACACACGCAGACACAGAAACACACATAGACACCCACACACACAAATACACGCATACATAGACACACACAGATACAGATACACACACACACACAGGCACTGACACACATACACACGCTCACACACCCATAACCCCCCCCCCCCCCCACACACACACACTGATACACACACACATACACACACACACACATAGATATACACATATACACTGACACACAGATACACTGATACACACACATACACTGATACACACACACACGCCGTGTCAGTGTGTGTTTTCGTAAGCGTTTACGGCATTTGCAACACTATATGGTCATATAAGTGTCGAAGAATAGATGTGTTACAAGAGAGTAACAAACACAATAAAGGAGGAGAGGTGAGGATGATAGATTGGATGTTTGATAGGAAATGGAAAGAAGGAGCAAACCATACCAGAGCACCCACCAACCACCCACTGTGTGTGTGTATGTGTGTGTGTCTGTGTGCGCGTGTGTGTGTGTGTCTGTGTTTGTGTGTGCGCGCGTGTGTGTGTGTTTGAGTGTGTTTGTGTGTGTGTGTATGTGTGTGTGTGTGTGTGAGAGAGAGAGAGAGAGAGAGAGAGAGAGAGAGAGAGTGTGTGTGTGTGTGTGTGTGTGTGTGTGTGTGTGTGTGTGTGTGTGTGTGTGTCAGACTACTTCAGAGTACGAATCTGATAGTCGAGTAGATATGAATGATATGACAACTACCTTGAAGACTTTATCAACACTTACGTATGAGCCAGGGCGCACTTCGGGCAGATACGACTACTTAAGTTATAGTAGTAGGATAAGTCGTGAAGTTACGTCATCTGACGCCAAGAGTGCACGGGAATATATCGTCGTTAGCTAGTGAACTGTCGTAACTCAAAAATAGCCACTTTTCTTTTTAGTTTTCGTTTTGTTTGGGGTTTTTTAGTAAGGTTTTACGGCGCTCGCAACTGCATATTATTGTCATATGAGTGCCAAGCGGTTTGTTTCGTTTTAGTAGTACATGTAATAGTAGAGGGTTTACGGCGCTCGCAACTGCATAAGGTCATATGAGCGCCAAGGGGTGGGTGTTAACAGAGAAGTCCTTACAGGGAATCAGATTTACTCTGCTCACCTCTCTAGTTTCAACAGCGCAAAGTCTGCTTCGACTATCAATCAAGGCACCCCAGAAATAGTAGTTCACAAGAGAGTGACAAACATATAAAAGAAGTAGAGGAAAAGTGAAGATGGTAAGGATGAGGAAAGAAAAAGCAGCAGTTCCCCCTATGTTGTTCCGGCACAACACGAGCATGACATTGATAAGTCAGCCCATTTACAATTTTCTACTGCATGTTAAAATCTCCCCTTTGGGAATAACAACAGAGAGAAAGACAAGAAGTAGAATCTACCATCATGTCACGTAGTACGCCCACGTAGCCACAAACAACAGCTTCAAACAGTTTGACAGACTGGATACCTGCCTCTTAAATCGTCACTTTTAAGCACAAGGGGGCTACCCCGAAAAATGCTGTTTTGAGAAAATCGAAGATTGTAAGTTTTTGCCCCTCATTCAGTTTCTTTAAAAGACAAGGTGAGTTTTCTCTAGTATAACCAAACAAACATTCACACCAATGAAACCAAACTTCTCCTACCTATAGGTAGGGCAATGGCCACTTTTGGTGTAGGTCAAGATTTCTGGAAACCCCCGAAATCTGGGTTAGCCCGCCTGTCCTTAAAAGTAAAAGCGACCAAATAACCGTACACCTTACAGAACAGAGTTGAAACGGGCGTTAAAACCTGTATATACCAACCCCATCAACAGACGGGAGAATTATCTCCCATATGGCTAAAGAAATATTTTGTTGAAACTCATATTCTAAATGCTAAAAAAGAGAGCAAAGACACCTGATAATGCAGGTCAATTGTTAAATGAAACGTATTTCTTTGGGTGGAGGTGGGGGGCATAGAACATTTGAACAGTTTGCCAGCCATCAATATCTCTTTTAATTTAACACATCACCAACACAATCTATCAATACAAATAGTTGTAGTTTTCGTAAGAGTTTTACAGCACTTGCAACACAATAAAGTCATATAAGTGCCGAAGATTAGAGGTGTTACAAGAGAGTAACAAGCACAAAAAGGAGAGATAAGGACGATAGATGTTTGATAGGAAACAAGAAGCAAACAACACCAGAGCACCCGCAAACCACCCACAATATAAACATAAAAGACAACTCAAAAAGCTTTTTTTTTTTATCCTTTTATGAACATTTTTTTTTTTACAGATTGATTTACATGAACATCACCAAATATGCAATACTTCAGAGCAAGTAAAAGTTACAATGGCATGCCAGGACTAAAATGGCTTAGCAGCAGGAGAGAGAGGCAAGGAAATGCAAAAATATCTTTCACGTTCTGAACGCTCTACACATTTCCCCGAGAGCCAAAAGTTAGAGCACATCGGTACAGGAGCAGTGAGTCGGCCAAAAGCAGTACGGTATAGAGAGGGAGAAAACAAGAGTCGCTACAAAACAACAGAATCAGTGCACTAAAGAGTAAGAAATACAAACTGACCAAAAATTCATCTGGAGGAAAATTTCAAAGCTGAATCACATTCATCAACAGGCTAAAAACTGGAGAAATTATGTCTCGGAACTCTCGATTGATTTGGTAAGAGTTTTACGGCACTCCCAACTGTATCGAGTCATCATATGAGAGCACTCTCGTATTTCTCAGATCACTGAGGAAGACGTCTGCGCTCCATTAGGTTTGGAACAAAACCGCGACAGTAGTTCACATTGGTGGACTATATTTAGAGCAAACTGTTCTTTGATACTGGCCAGATGACACAACACGGGTACACGAGGACCGACAAAAGGAAAACCCTAGTCAGCTGTGCAACAACTGGCACAAACATGGATTTCTTTGTTAACTTTCTATCATTTCTGAGCACGTTTTCACCGGCTTTGTCTGTTTTGTTTTAGTAAGGTTTTACGGCGCTCGCAACTGCATAAGGTCATACCGGCTTAATCTTCTCAAGCTCAAATTGATTGCCTGATTGATTGAGTAGATGTCTTACAGTACTTTCAGCAGTATTGGTCATGCAAGCGCCATCAAGCTCCAAGATGTATGGTAAAGAACTGTAGAACTTTCACCATAACCCGACGCACGGCAAAACACTGCCACTTGTCCACCGAGGAAAAGTTTGTTGGTTCTCTTGAACTGATCGTTTAGTATTGTTTAGTAGAGATTTTACGTCACTCGCAACTGCATCTCTTGAACTGAAAGGAGACACCAGGACTGCGACAAGGAAAGAGACCAGCTCAATTTTCTAAACTGTCTACTTATAATATCTTAAAAGAGAGAAACAGAAAATATGAATCAACATCCAACTCTTCTTCTGACAGCATTCTCACACACTCTCCTCCCTAAGTAAGTCCGAAGTACCTTACACAATCCACTTGGACAGTATTCGTGAAAAAAGATATTGAAAGTTCAACAACTCAATACACAAGAAATTGACCACAAAACGCCTCATCATATGACAACTTCTGCAATGTGTTCACCTCCTAGATCTGTATCGGCCGCGATAATGACAATACATCAATGTGAAATTGCAGCACCCAAAACTGTCAAACAGGATTTCACCTTCTCTTGCCACCAGACATGGCACGTTGTATTCAGAGGATAATTTCTAACTGTGCATGGACCTCCCAGTGAAAAATGTGAGGCAGCCTGGTGAAATCAGCCGCTGGGCAAAATAGTAACAAAATTGAGAAAAACCCGCATTTTTCTGCTAGTTTGGCAATTTTTATGGAAATTTAGGGTTTTGGTTTAACACCATTGTTGTCCAATTAAGAACTCATTTCTGACTGGATTTTTACTGACAAACCCACACAAAATGTAAGTTTTCAGTTTCCACAGATCATCAAGCTATGGAAATAACCAAACTTTGGCGGCCATTTTCTCACTATTCTATCTTTGAAACCAGGTGACTCCGCCTTCTTCAATCTCAAATATCTTGACTTCTATTCAAGATAGGCATTTCTTTCATCGTTGGCAAGATAATTGAACAAGTAGATACCAATAACTCTACACGCCCAAAAATTGACGAGCGCCTGATTCCACCACATCGTGACACATGTGATGTTAGAGAGAAGAAATGTTCGATTTTTCCGCCACCAGCCAATCCCCCCTGAGCCATAAACTCAAGGAGTAAAAACCTCAGAAATAAATATCTTGTTTTCTACCACAAAAAAAAAAAAAAAACGCTAGCGAGTATTCCTGCCAGCGACACAGGGGACCTCACCCAGCCCCCTCTCCTACCCCTCTACAAGTGTGTTACACAGGATCCACACTAGCTAGAGTGAGTCGCTAAAGCCAATGGAACTGAAAAAAAAAAAAAAGAAAGCAGTTTCAAGTGACATATATTTATTCATTTATTTATTCATCTCCCAGCCGCTGCGTGGGAAGCAGAGTACAAAAATTAAAAATCACAGTAAGTGACGTACGGTAAAGAATGAAGAGTCGACTTGAAGAAAGAGTCCATGCTAGTAGAGGAGGAGGAAGGGGCGGAGATTTGTCTCTCACAAGACAAAAAAAAACATCTCATCATAGGATTGTACAAGTCATAAAATCAATAAGCAAATCAATCATCATTCATGGCATTTATCAAGTCCATGGAGAGATGGTAAAAAGAAGCTACTCAAGTCCTTCGATCACAAAGCGCATTCACAACGAGCGACACGAATAAAATGAAAGGGGTTTGTTTGCAAATGAACAAAACTACACTAGTAAGGACATTCACAAAAGCCGCTGAGGGGGGATATCTAACAATCAAATAATAATTATGTTTAAAAAAAAAAAAAGACAATGGAGAACATGACCCCTTGAATTGCACGAAGATCAGTCATTGGACATACGTACGGATGTATGGAATAACCCAGAGAACAGGGGGAGGGGACAATGGTAGTTAGGACCCGCCAACAAAACACACAAAAATCCCTGCTCAAGACTGAAAACACTGGTCGGCGTACTCATTGCAACAAAAATAAATACTTTTCTCTGTGAGGCATCACAAAAATGAACACGTGATTAAAAAAACAAAAACATTTTTTTCCCCAGGGCTCAAGCAAACATAGAGATCAATCTGCTTCACCTTTCACCACCACCCCCCCTCCCCCCTTTAATCAACCGAGGAACCACTGAAGCAAGCACACACCCGACACACAGAAGTGATGACCCCCCCCCCCCCCGGACCCAATAGGGCTACGCGCCTGCCTATCGGCTCCCTCTGGACACAACAAGCGCAATAATAGACAGCATTTGTATAGCACAAATCCCCGCAAGTGGAACGTTAGAACCAAGAGATACGGAGAAGTAAGAGTGGTCTAACTTATGCTCTTTTCCCACATGAAACTGCCTCTGGGTGGCTTTACTTTAAAGACTTTTTTTCTTGATCGAGATTTCCCATATGGAGTACTACGAAATTTCTCTTGTTTGTTTTTTGTTTATTACTAGCGATGTGATTCCATTACAGTCGGCAATTTTTTATGATAATGATAATAATAGAAGCATTTGTATAGCACAAATCCCCACTCAACAGCAAGCTCTATGCGCTTCACAATCTATACTATTACCCCAGCAGACCTGAGAGCATTCTGAAACAACCTCAACTTCCTGGGAAGCATACTACAGTGCAAGCCGCCATTTATAGGCACTAAACCACTGACATACAGTGCAAGCCGCCATTTATAGGCGCTAAACCACTGACATACAGTGCAAGCAGCCATTTATAGGCACTAAAACACTGACATACAGTGCAAGCCGCCATTCATAGGCGCTAAAACACTGACATACAGTGCAAGCCGCCATTTATAGGTGCTAAAACACTGACATACAGTGCAAGCCGCCATTTATTGGCGCACTACAACTCTCAGCCTCATCACGCACTGTCCAGCTTACACACTGGGACAAACAGGCAGTGCGGGGGTGGTGGTGGTGGTTGGGGAAGGGGGAGCGACTGGGGCCTGTTACAGACCAATCACCAGCACTCACTCAGGGCTCGGCATGTTCCGAAGCCATCACAGAAAAAGTTATGAAAAATTTTAAGAGCAGAAAAAAAACCCAACCACAACTTGATGATAGCGAGGACTGTGCACCTGGTGACAAAAATGAAAGCTCACCGCTGGAGAACGGGGCTGCGATTCGTAAAAAATGGGGGAAAAAAAACAAAATCCATGAAGAAATGTACAGGAAAGCCTCAACTCAGACGTAGCGTACAAAATATCATCAGAGGAGGCGATTCCGTCCAGGAAGGGAACTTATCCAAGAAATGAAAACGTTACAACTTTTGGACCTAAGGCAATTCCTCTGCTCTAAACAGCTTCACAAGTTGCACCATTCACTCTCTCCGCCGACAGCACAACCTTGCAAAACAAAAAGGCCGGATGGAAAGCAAAAGGACTAGAAAAGCCAAACATGAGAGACATGGGGGAACATAAGTAGACACCACCTGGAGTTGAGTATTGGAGCATGGAGCACCGATCGAGTCGGGCGAGCATGAGAGAGATGTTGTCGGGGGGGGGGGGGCCGTGGACCACCACTGGGTTGGTCGGCTTGAGTTTTCCCTAGAGTTTTACGGCACTTGCAACACAAATCGGCCACCAAAAAAAAAAAGTCAAAGATTAGAGGCGTTACTAGAGAGTACTATACAATGAAAAGAAGGAGGAGATGTAAGGAAGTTAGTTGTTGGGACAGGAGAGAAGGAGCAAACCACACCACACGTTGAGAACACCTGCCAACCACCGGGCGGGTTGGATAGGTCTCCACACACAACACTTGGTCTCAGAAGCAAGCGTCGCTGGCGCTGCAGAACACTTGGGCCAAGCAGCAGCCACAGCAACAGTAGCAGCAGCAGCAGCGTCGCATCAAAAGGAATGTTGGCACGTAACAAAAACATAAGCGCGTGAACGGCGTAGTTGAAAGAGCAGGAACGTTTGTTGTGCACCGCTGTGACAGGGGAGAAAAAACAACAAAAAGCAACAAAAAACAAACAAAAAATCCCCCCAAAAACAGCCCAAACAAACATCGTAGAGAAATTCACGAATTCTGCCACCCACTCAACAATGTGCTAGCTCTACATTCGACGTCCTTCTCCCCACACTTAACCAGCCAGTCAGTCGGCACACAGATCCCCGAGTGTGGTTCTCTACAGATGAGGGAACGACAGACACGACCCACCACAGCAGACACGGCCGGTCGTCAAGAGCGTTTGTTTCACATCAGTCGAGTTTTTTACCCCGCTCGCAACACAAATAGAAGTGCTGAAAGAAGTGTGTGTGACCAACATTTTATGGGTGAAGAACAATGTGTGAGGGCTACAGTTGAACCGCAGGCTGACGGGAATTTTTCTTTTTCTTTTGTAGTGGTATCTCCATCCAGCCTCCATCCCAGATTTTTATCTAGCTCTCTCTCTCTATCTCTCTAGAGGCATAGCACAGACCTACCAACCACCCATGACCCAAATTTCATGTTCTCCTCAGAATCCTCTTTAAAATTCATTCAGAGTCTCCAGAACTCCAGCTGATTAAGATAACATTCCAAACCAAAAGTAGCGAATAAAAATGTATAGTAAATACATGCACAAATAAAAAAGTGTATTTCTCGCCATTTACACTAAGTCGTAGCAAATATTGCAAAGAAACCAGTGTATTTTCAAGCCATTTACAATAAATTGCGTGCATGCGACTGACTGAAACAAAATTCGAGAAAAAATCGTATTTTTATGCATTTCCAGCTGGGGTTCATCAATGAACAGGGAAAAAAAACATCCTGAGGGCTTGGATGTCATCGAGAGTACTCAGCAGGTCTTGTACGAGCACACTTGAGCCCAACGACAGACCAGGGTTTGGGCAGAGCGCCCACATGGTGCGCGTGTTTCCACGTACAAAAAGCGGGGTGCAACAGTGAATAACTCATACTGGACCAGAAAAGATTTGTTATTCTAGCAGGGAGACCTGTTGACCTTCCTTCCTTCCAACGAGTCGCCGCGGACAAACCCGTCCGTTCTGGCTCGGTCAGGGGTGCCAGACACAAGAGTCGACGACCACTTTGGCAAGCTTTCACCTGGCCTCCGACCACATGACAAGTTACAGCTCGTTAACAGCAACCATGGTATTATTATAATAACAATAATCAAAACAGCGCAGTTATTCAGGGAGCGAGGTGGGGGGGAAGAAAGAAAAAACTGGAAAAGAAAAAGTAAGCAGACATTTTTGTTTTTTGAGTAGATTGTGAGTGAGGAGGAAAAATCTTGTCAATGAAGCCATCATACACTGAACAAATAAAACACACACGAATGAGTAGGACAAAGACGTCATATTATGCACACAAACACATGTCCACAAAAAAGTCATGAATGAAAAGTACATCTCGGCAGGCTAGGGCCCTTCAGCTTCCTGGTTCTTCCTTGTTCTGACACAGCCACATGACCATGTGTGTGCGATGGAGGGGTGAAGGGGTCGGGGGTCAGAGCTTACAATTAAAAAAACAACAACAATTTTTAAGTCAAAAAAGTCTTCTTTTCCTACAATGGGATGAAGTGATAGACAGACATGCAGTGGTGTGCACAGGGCTGAGCGGCCCCAAAAGTCCTACGACAAGTTGGCCTGAATCCCCCCACCCGGTGGGCATGGTGTGTGTGAGTGTGTGTGTGTGTGTGTGTGTGTCTGTGTGCGTGCGCCCCTTCCCCGAAGCGAGCCGCCTACTCTCCGACAGCCTCGACGTCTGTGTGTTTGACCTTGGAGAAGTCAAAGTCCTCCCCGGTGATCCTCTTGAACAGGTCAAGCACGTCGTCGCAGGTCGTCTCAAAGTGGGTCGTGGCGTCGTACGATTTAGAGATGAAAATCTGGAACACAAGGCAAGGGTTTACTTTAATTTATAGTTTTGGGAAAAGTTTTGTTTTAGTAAGTGTTTTACAGCTCTTGAAACACAAGGTTATATAAGTGCTGAAGATTAGAGGTGTTACAAGAGAGTAACATACACAAAAAAGGAGGGGAGATGTTTTATTTATTTTTTTTATTGTAGAGGGTTTTACGGCGCTCGCAACTGCATAAGGTCATATGAGCGCCAAGGGGTGGGTATCAACAGTGAAGTCCTTACAGGGAATCAGGCTTACTCTGCTCACCTCTCTAGCTTCAACAGCACAAGGTCTGCTTCGACTATCAAGGCACCCCAAAATAGCAGGTCACAAGAGAGTGACAAACATACAAAAGAAGTAGAGGAAAATGACAATAGTAAGGATCAGGAAAGAAAAAACAGCAGTTCCCTGTTGTAGATCAGGCACAGTTATGAGCGTGACATGAGTCAGCCCATTTATAATTCTACTATGCTTGAATGAGAAATGTCCCCCCTTTGGGAATGGCCTAAAGACACTTCAGTCAGTGGCACTGCCCCGGACGAAAGGAGGGGAGATAGATGATAGATGTTTGATAGGAAAGAAGAAGCAAACCACACCAGAGCACCCGCCAACCACCATTTGGGGAGAGTTTTACGGCACTTGCAACACAATTAGGCTATGCAAGTGCCAAAGATTAGAGATGCCACTAGAGAACACTGTACAAAGAAGGAGGGGAGATGATGGCAATAGATGTTTGATAGGAAAAAAGGAGCAAATCTTATCAGAGCGCCTGCCTACCACCCACACTCGGGGTGGCACAGATTTTTACATCAGACAAACAAAACAATAGCTACATTTCAATAAAAATTATTATTATGATAAAATCAATAATAGTATCATCTGTAAAGCACATATCCACTCTCTACAGCATGCCCTGTGCGTTAAAACAACAAGCACGCCCTAGAACACAAAGAAACATTCTCGACTTCACAGAGAATATACAGTGAAAGCTGCAGTTTTCATGTGCTCAAACACTAAGAAACTATGTCTGTGAATAAAGACAGAACACGGCAACAAATGAGAGACGTAGACAGGAAACCACACCGGAGCAGCCATCCACCACCCAAACATCTGGAGGAAGAACAGTTGTACTAACACAGTGGCACCATCAACTTTAAAAAAGAAAGCACTTTGATAAAAATCTTCGAAGTTTTGAGAAACTATTTTAAAATTTGTCCACACCAGAACCATGTTGGGCACTGGACATTTCTCAATTAAAAACTAGGAAACTTTATTGTATGCGCCTTGATGGTTTTTTTCCATAACTGTTGTACCTGAAAACTCTCAGAGACACTTGGGCAACAGTGAAATGTGAGATAAGGACAAGAGATGTTTGATAGGAAAGAAGAAGACATAAAGACGACAGAATGTTCGATAGGAAAGAGGGAGGAGAAATAAGGACAATAAATGTTTGTAGACCTGCATGTGAGCCTCAACCAGATTATCTGAAAATTTTGCGCGCACCCCGAGCTTTTGTGGGGTCATAAAAGGAAGGACTTCCGAGCGACCATCCCAACAAACACAATAAAGAAGAGACCTAACCCTACTCCTAAAAAGAACCTGCAACGGCCCTCATCATGTTAAAAGGCCAGCAGCACAAGTCCAAAATGAAGAAAAAAAAACAACACTCTCCAAAACAAAAAAGGAGAATAATAGAATGGCCTTAATCGCTATAATAGGGCTTGATACAATAACACAAAAGAATTGGAACATGAATCCTCCATATAGTAATCTTAATAAATCTAGATCTAGATCTAGTAGAACAAGAGAATAGGGATAGATCTAGGCCTTGAACGAGAAATCCGCATCCGATTCCGAACAGAGGGACTCAGCAGAGTCTAGATCTAGAACAAGAATTTAATCTAGATTCTAAATAAATAATATACGCACCTGATGAAATGATTTTTACTAACATTAATATTACAGCACAACCTTTTATAGGGTTTGACACAATAGAATTGGAATATGAATCTCCATTGAGGTCTAGATCTATAATGATCTATATAAATCTAGTTCTAGTAGAAGAAGTGAGTTGGACTTGAATGAATCCACATGATCTGAACAATCAGTCAACAAACGAAATTCAAAATGGCCGCTCGAGCACGAACTGAAAATAGATAATTTAGGTCGTCGTCCTTTTTCGTATTCTATTTCTACTCAGGTTCCGACAATTATGCACATTGACAAATACAGGTGGGCTAGTGATAGCATCCGCCGGCTCAAGGGTCAGGTCGCGATTGTCGGATTTCAGACGATTGTCTGCAAACTTGCAGGTCTATGTTTGATAGGAAAAAAAGAGAGATAAAGACGAATGACGGAATGTTAGCTAGGAAAGAAAAAGCTGTCATTACTACAACAGCAGCAACATGGAAAAGAAGTAGAGGAATCAGACCACACCAGAATGCCCCCCCACTATCAAGGCACCCCAA
>NW_004797785.1:206083-213044 GCF_000002075.1 Aplysia californica
CCCCCCGGACAACAGACGCAGGAGATACGTACCTTGCTGTCCTGTCCATCGTCCAAAGGCTCATACAGATCCACAATACTGACAAACCTGGACACACAAGAGGTCAAACAATGTTCTAGTTTTAGTAAGAGTTTTACGGCACTTTCAACACAATAAGGTCATATAAGTGCCAAAGATTAGAGGTGTTACAAGAGAGTAACAAACATAAAACAGAAGGAGAGAGATCAGGACGATAGATGTTTGATAGGAAAGAAGGAGCAAACCACAGTAAAGTACCCGCGAACCACCAACTATGAAGTTACATATTTTCCCAAGAAATTCAACAAACATGATCACACAAAGGTCCCAAAAAATTTTTCAGTTGCATATTTTTCCATGAAATTCAACAAACCAGTACACACAAAGATCAAATAAAGTTTTCGGTCACATATTTTTCCCATCAAATTCAACAAACCTGGAAACAGAAAGGCTAAGTTACAAATCTTTAAAATGAAAATTCCACAAAAAGATAAGACCATTAAGTTTCATTTAACTTACGAATCAGCTCGCATCAGCAACCATAATACTGTCAAAAACTGTATAATATGTGCAATCCATTGTCAAGGAGAACAGTGGCCGTATGATGTTTTGTTTTACTATGGTTTCACGGCACTTGCAACACAATACTGTCATATTAGTGCCGAAGATTAGAGGTGTTACAAGAGAGTAACAAATACAAAAAAGAAGGAAAGATCAGTACAATAGATGTTTGATAGGAAAGAAGGAGCAAACCACACCAGGGCGCCCGCCAACCACCCACAGTAGAAAAAGACACAGAACCAGGAAACGACACAAAAGACACAACTACAACAACAACAACAATCGGCTCACTTTTCTTCCATGCCCTTGTTTTAGTAAGAGTTTTACGTCACTTACAACACAATAAGGTCATATAAGTACCAAAGAGGTGTTGCAAAAGAGTAAGAAACACAAAAAAGGAGTGGAGATAGAGACCAGAGCACCCGCCAACCACCCATTTCCACGCCCTTGAGGAGACATACAATCAGGACACAACACAAAAGAAACAGCAACAACAATCGACTCACTTCTCTTCCACACCCTTGAGGAGAAAAAGAACCAGGACACGGACAGAGAACACAACAACGACAACAACAACAACAACAGACTCACTTCTCTTCCACGCCCTTGAGAAGGTCAAGGCCGGGCTTGAGCTCCGCCTCGGGGTTGTCTGTCTCCACGGTGGTGGCCACGATGGCCAGGTAGTAGTTCTTGGCACAGACGTTGTGTGTGGCCGACACCATGCACACGTAGATGTCTGGAACAGTTGGCTCAAGTTTTAGCAATAGTTTTTGTTTATTCTATGATGTTTGCAACACAAAACAGGTACGGTCATAGAATTTTTAATTTTTTTTTTCTAGAGGTTTTGCAGCGCTCGCAACTGTATAATAAGGTCATAAGAGCACCAAGGGGTGGATGTCAACAGAGAAGTCCTTACAGGGAATCAGAGTTACTCTGCTCGCCTCTCTGGCTTCAACAGCACAAAGTCTGCTTCGACTATCAAGGCACCCCGTAAATAACGGGTCACAAGACAGAGACAAACATACCAAGGAAGAAGAAGAAAAATGACGATAGTAAGGATGAGGAAAGAAAAAAGCAGCAGCTCCCCCTACACAGTTCAGGCACAGTATGAGCATGACATTGATAAATCAGCCCATTTACAATTCTACTGAGCATAAGAATTAATATCCTCCCTTTGGGAATGGCCTAAAGACACAGTAAGACACATCTATGGCATTTGCAACACAAATAGATACGGTCATAGAACTGCCGAAGATTAGAGGTGCTACTAAAAGAGTAGTGACATACGAAAGAAAAGGAAAGATAAAGACGATAGATGCTTTTTTTCGTTTTAGTAAGAGTTTTACAGCGCTAGCAACACAATGAGGTCATGTAAGAGCCGAAGATTAGATGTTTGTTTTAGTAGAGGTTTTACGGCGCTCCCAACTGCATAAGGTCATATGAGCGCCAGAAGATTAGAGGTGTTACAAGAGAGTAACAAACACAAAATAGAAGGAGGGGAGATATAGACAATAGATGTTTGGTAGGAAAGAAGAAGCAAACCACACCAGAACACCTGCCAACCACCCACTAGGGTTTTATTCTAAGGCGTTTACAACACAAATAGGTCATTCAAGCACCGAAGATTAGAAGTGTTGCTAGAAGAGAGTGTCAAACAAAAGAAAAGAAGGAGAGATAAGGATGATAGATGCTTGACAGCAAAGAAGGAGCACACCACTTCAGAGTATCTACCCACAGAAAAATTGTTACTGTAATTGCGTTCCCCCCCCCCCATCATCACTGCCCTTTCCCCCCTGGAGCAAGGTACAGGCCACCACAGCCCCAACCACACATCTCTTAGTTTTACTAAGTTCTACGGCACTTACAACACAAATAAATCATATAAGTGTTAAAGATCAAAACTGTTGCTAGACAGTAACATACACGTAAAAAAGAAAGAGAAGAGATAAAAATGATAGAAATTTTAATCAAAAAGAAAATAAGAAGAGAGACATAGGGACGATAGATTTTTTATAGGAAAGGAAGAGAGGTAAGGACAATAAGGTCGTACAAGTGCCAACCACCCAAGCCCGCATCTCTCCCCGGCTAGCGAGCGAGCAAAGCCGACAGACTCACCATCCTTCCTGCCCACTTGATTCTGGGGAATGATGATCTGCACCGACTGGGCGTCTTTGGTGTTCTCTATGGGGTGGTTCAAGATGCAGATGGCACGCACCACCTGAGGACGGGGGAGACACACACATGAAAAATGTTACGTTTTTTTTCTGTTTCTGTTCAGAGAGTCTTATAAAGTAGGATTTTTGAGAGCATCCGAGCAGAGAAAAAATAATAATAATAATAGCAATAACAATAATAATAATAATGATAGACTGCATCTATAAAACACTCTATCCCATCAAACTACTAGAGAGTAATATAGAGTTGTTGTTAGCGATCCAGTAGCATCTGAGCGTTAACTCTTCTGCATGATGCCATTCGGTAATAGCTGCATGTCTGTTCTAATTGTTGTTTTGAGGAGTAGAGGCAGTTAGATGTGTGGGGTAGCTTGGGAAGAAAACATCCCCTTTAATCAGTTAGTTTTCTACAGAAGAATAGATGATGTTCCACTGTCTCTGAGGGGTAGTCACATAGTGGGCAGGCAGTAGAGTGCTTTACTCCAATTCGGTTGAGATGTTGGTTGAGGGGTACATGTTGTGTTCTAAGTTGGAAGATTATGGATTGATCTCCCCTCCTCAACTCATTGATGGGATCTTTGACCAGTGGTTTATTCATGTGGCCATACATCCTCCTTCCTGTCGTACCTGTGGCCCAATCATTCATCCACTCTTCCTTGAGGTTTGACTTGATCATTTGGCAGCAGGTGGTGTAATTCGTAGGAATTTCAGGCTGAGGGAGGCTAGCTCCTTTCTTTGCCAGAGCATCAGCTCTTTCATTTCCTGGTATCCCAGTGTGGGCAGGAATCCATTGTAGGACTACTCTGGCGTGGTGCCTACTTATCAAATTATGTAGACTCCAAATCAAGTGCAATATATCTTTGTTCACATCAGTCCCACTCTCAAGGGTCTCTAGTGTTGGAAGGCTGTCTGTAAAGATAACGATGTCTGTGGTAGCAAGTGGGTTAGTGTCAAACAGGTAGTTGATGTAGTTTGCTGTGTTGGTGACAGCCTGTTGTTCGGCAATGAAATTGGAGCAGAAGGACCCGCTGGAGTTAAAGACTTCTTTTTTTATCCCACTGGGCAAGTTGATCACTGACCCATATCCAGTGTTGATTGTTGCCTTAAAGTAACTTAATATATTGCCAGTACCACCAAGCACTAGGACAGACAAAGAAATATTGTTCAGGGGTTGTTATTGTTGTTGTATTTGTTTTCAAACTTCTTTAGCTGCAAGCATTTCGCTCTTGGCAGCACAATGCCTCCCTGAAGTAACCACATGTAGCAATGACCACGAAAAACCTTTTTTTTTGTCAGAAAGTGTTTGCAAATAGGTGCATTTTGTAGCTTTATCTTCACCGAGCATGGGACTTTTTGAATTTTTGAAATCCATCAATAAACAAAAAGGTTACGAATTTTTTAATTAATTAATTTTTGGTACACTTTTATATAATGAAAAAAACCCCCAAAAAAGGAAAGTTCTTTGATGAGTTTTGAGACAATATTCGTCATAATTCGCTCATTTATCGGAGTATTTAAATGAAACTTGGCATCCCAGTACATTTTCTAGTGCAGAATCTAGTCCTGCTTTCAGATTTTTCATAGCTATCCTACTTTTTGAGTTATGAAGACGTTTATAGGTAAACAATGTGGCGGTTGTCTGTGCATTTTGAGACAATATTTGTCATAACTCTCCTATTTCTTGGAGTATGTAAATGAAACTTGGCAGTCTAGAACAGTTTTTCATGCAGAATCTAGTCATGCTGTCAGATTTTTAATATCTATCATACTTTTTGAGTGTAAAGACATTAACAGGTAAAAAAGTGGCGTTCTTTACAGATTTACAAAGACTATCAGTCATATCTTATCCCAAAGTCATGATATTTGAATGAAACTTGGCAACATAAAAGGTTCCTCCTTGCCAAGCAATGCTCTGGATCAATTTGTCACAAAAATGTAAGTAGAGAACTGGATTTATTAGTCTAATAAATCCAGTTCTCTATTAGTAAAAGCATGCATACTTTGTAACAGAAAATAAGATCTTCTCTGTGTATATCCATTGTTGGACAGTGTCCTTTTGTGTGGTAGATTAAGATGCGCTTAGATAATATAGTTTACAAGTCATGGGAATATTTCGCATGTGTAGGCTACAACTCATACTATAAATGTAACATATTTACACCACCCGTCCTTCTCTCTCTCTGTCTCTCACGCACGCACGCGCACACACACACACACACACATGCACGCGCGTGCACTCACGCGTGAACGATAACAAGGTATAAACGGGACTATCTTCAAACACTGGACTAAATAAGTACCATACTCTTCAATAACAATCTTAATGCCTCACTTTTCCAAACAGAGCACACAGGATGAATCCAAGTGTGTGCTTTCCCAAGAGGGGGGAATAGGTTTTCATAACGCAAACACAATGCCATACCACTTCTCAAGATGGTTGCTTTTCTGTTTCTATTCTTCTGTCATGCAATCAAGCAAATAAAAATGACATCTATTGTATTGTGACTAAAATGCAACAAAGTTATCAAGGCCCCCGTTTAGTTTTCAAGTATCCTTCCCCCCCTTTCCGGTTCACATAAGCCGGGCCTCGTTTGTAGCGCCCGAGGCGGCCGATGGTTGATGACGTCACTCAGTGGAAATTTCCCAGCCGCCGGTCGTTCACCCAGCACGCGCAAATGGCAATGTCGTTTTTCCCTTAGTTACTCCCACATTTTTAAAGATTACGCAAAAACCACTAAACACAGAAGCTTGAAATTTTACGGGAATAAAGGAAAAAGGTGTACAACGTATCAGTCAGTTTGACAAATCACAGCTCCGAAAAATCTTCAAAGCGCACCACATCAACCACTTTCGCAAACGTTTTCGACTGCTTCTAGGATGGGTACAATGTTGTCAAACTGCATACTACGAGATTGACCTCTCTTCTGATTGGCTGCCAAGTTTCATTCATATCCATTCACCAGAAGCGGCGTGAGAGCGAGTTGAAGACAACAACCTTTGCGTTAGTGCGTCCCATGAAACACCCCCGCAGCGGGGGCCAAAAATCGGCAGAACAAAACGCGCTCGGTGGGCATTGCTACCACATGTCTTTGTCATCTGGTCAGCGCCAGAGTAGAGCAGGCTTTGTAAGTCTGTAGGTGTGTGTAGGAGCCTGCGTCGAAGAACTGCCAGGTTTGGGCAGTGAAGGAGAAGATGTTCAACGGTCTCCTCGTGGTAGTCACAGTGTCTGTAATGGGGTTCCCCCATGGGGTTAATTCTATTTATGTGCTTTTTGGTGTGTAAGTGTCCTGTGCGCGCCCTGAAGATCAAAGTCTGATCAGCTCCACATAAGTGTTCAGGGGTTAGGAGGAGCAAACATGATAACCACCACGTGTCACATGGATGACAAAGGAACAAAACTATACTAAAATAGAAAAACAATAAAAAAAAAAACAACCAAACACAGCCCATTAAGAGCTAAAACACAATCAAACTGAAAAGACAAATGGCTGCATGTTGCTAGGTACCCATTCCCATCCAACCGAAGTACGGAAAATTCAGATAAAGTGCCTTTTTGGTTACGAGTTTAGGGGCCTATCCACTAAACCGTTGACACCAGAAATACATGCAACACCTTCATTCACACTGTACACGTTTTACGGAGCAGGTGTTTCAGCACGTGAGACATGTATTTACTAATGTCCTGTCTTGTGTGTATGCGTGAGTGCACCTAACCTTTGTAACATCTACTGCCATTGTAAACGACCAAGACAAATTTCTCCCTGCGAGATGAATGAAGATTTGTCATTGTCACAATATATGAAGACCTGTCAGAAGTATGGCAGATACTGTCATTGACGACATGAAATACGTGCCGAGCTGCCACAAAAACAGCCGTGGGTACCCACCTGTCCGACCTTCTTGCAGCGGTCCTGGGCGTAGGTGGGATCACAGACTATAACGCTACACTTGGCCGTGTCCTTGCCGTCCGACACACCGACCACGTGTCCGTCCTCCATCACGATCTTGTCGACGGGCTTGTCCAGCATGTAGGTGCCGCCGTAGATGGCACTCAGTCTGTCACACACATACAATGGATTGTCATTTCATTATATCATTGATTATTATTATTATTATTATAGTAGACGGTTGCAACTGCATAAGGTCATATGAGCGCCAAGGGGTGGGTGTCAACAGAGAAGTCTTTACAGGGAATCAGACTTAGACTG